>NW_028234422.1:15429421-15436921 GCF_977035675.1 Penaeus japonicus
TGAAAAGAACAACCACAGAGACTCTACCAACGGCACTACCTCCTCTTCTACCCTAACCACCACCACAGCCACTCTGTCTACTGAAGAGAACAGCCAAACTGTACTCAAGGTGAGCATTGGATGCTGATGTATGATTATGTAACAGAACAAGGGGGAAGGGATAAACAGCTTGTTTCTACATAAGCATATAAAGCTCTTTATTTGCAATGTGGGATGCCCAGAAAGTAATGATTGCTTTCAGCAGTTTTGCAAAGTGTCTGGAGACCATACATTTTTTGTTTCATATATATATGATCCATTGATTTATGGATTTTTAGTTAAGATTCCCCTTGTGATTTTGTTTACATTAGTGGAGGGTCTGAAAGTTGTTACTTTTTTCATTGATCTCTTATAGTTATTGGAAAGCTTATATATGGTGTTTTAGTCTTTTTGAATCTCTTGCTGAATTATAGTCATGATTGCTCCTGTGATTTTGGAAAGGTTAAGTTATGCAAAAAGAACAAAATATTATAGAAGCTTTATTGGTTTCATGATGACAAAGGATGAAAAATTGTGACTTCTAATGGATCCTCCAAACTAAGTGTCTTTTATAGTATTAGAAGAGTGAAAAATTGAAGTTGACATATAATAGTGGTACCATACCTGTCTGTGCCGCATTAGACCCCCCTCCATCATTAACCTATTTTGGATGGGTGGTAACACACAGGTGCCAATAGTTATCATGGCATATTTGATGTTAGGGGAGAATGGATGGCTGTTTCTTATTACACTTTGACTTGTGAGTATTTAGTTACTTATGATGCCAGTTGCATTTATAATTACTATAATTGCTATAATATTCACTAAAATAGGTTTAGTTGAAAATCCCAAACATAGATGGCACTACTCGCTCCTAGCACTATCAGGAAAGAAAGCCTTGAAGGGCACCCTACCAGGGATTCTATCAAGCACTATCTTCAGAGAGTGATGGCACAGCAAATGTGCACACCTCTGCGTCTATAATACCGGTGATGCAGTACGTGCAGGTAGAATAAGAAGAGGTAGTTAACCCAATGCAGATGCCTATTAACCCCTTCACTACAGCCAGTAGAAAACGCGCCCCCACACCAAATCTGGGATGTCGGTGCGCGCCAAATTTTAAACGTTGCTATTGAATATAACATTTTTTAAGCCAAAACTCAACATAATCATCATGTACTATATATCAAATATATGGATAATCAACCTCTTCCCCCTGTGCATGTGACAAGTTATTTACGTGGGTTGGGAGGAGGGTGAGAAGAGTGACCTTGGTGAGAGAACTCAGTGACTCAAAGGACAAAAGAAAATGGTTGAAATATTATGGTAAACTAATCATAACAAGTTTTATTTTTACATAATGTTCCATAAAAAAATAATAAAATTATTGCTAGTCGGTTATATCCGTACCTCTCCCGGTATAAGCGAATCACACTCCTATGTAATATTAATGAAAGTCAAGTAAGCCATCGTATCATATACGACCTATATACTGAAAGATCTCGTACAGTATCCAGAAGAAAAAAACACTAATGCTAACACAACTTGGCTACGACGCAGTATGCGCGTCCTCGGATATGTCACGAGGGCTGCGATGACGCAGTATACATGTCCTTGTGTTGAAGGGGTTAAGCTAACAGGCAGTCAGGATGGGCAGTTTCTGATGCACCAGCTAGAAATTTGAGAGACAGGGAAAATGTTTTGTCTGCCCTCCTGGCAGTGCAGACTTGCCTGTTTTCCTTTAAATTTTTCAGGAAACAAAGGTTTAGGCTGACTTTGGAAAGCTGTAGCTCTGATACTAGTGCTGTTACTGTCATAATACTCTGACTGTGAACACACTTCAACTCCAGTTCCCAATGTCATGTCAAGTATGCATTGACGCCCATCTTTTAGGCCTAATTGGAGCCATTGTGTATGTCATAACACCATCACACTTGAGTATAAACAATATAATGAGCTGATATGGACCCTATATTATAATTCTAGAGTACTACAACATTGATAATAACTGTCAGATAGTACATTTAAGTCCCACAGATAGTAAAAACCCCCCAAAAAGACAAACACAACTATGGGTCTAGTATTATAACAAGTGAAAGAAAAAGCATATGAAAAATCAAGACATGTTGAGTGAAACTCCCTTGCTCTATCTATAGCAGAACTCATCTTCAGTTCCACAAAGGTAGCACTAGTGCCTGTCCTAGGAACCTGTGAAACAAATCTATCCCTGTTCGTAAATTATATTTATTTCCTGTTATGAAATTACATGCAGTAGTGATGATGCATTATAGCATAGAACAAAAACTAAACATAGAAAAGAACTCATGATAGCTCTGGTTTTCTCAGTATACTTCGACTTCCTCCTGAGCACTGGCCTGGCTCTGCTGGCAATCCTAAGCTTTAAATAATCACATGAAATGAGATTTTCAATTTTACTTCTATTTTCATGACTGACCTTTTAAATACAGGGCATCCATTTTCTTGTTTTAACCACAAAATTATGAGGTCATTATGTTCTTTACACTCAGGCTAATAGAAGTGGGAAGACAAATAAAAATATTTATATATTATTAAAATATGAACAAACCATCCCCAACAATAAAACAATAAAATATGAAGAGATGGTGAAGAAGAAGGGGACCTTTGCTTAACCCATTCGCACTGGTTGACGTGCTGACACGTTTTGTGGTTTTTGTGTCAGATGCTGGGGACGAGATATCAGGGCAATGCCGGCGCTCGTGTTGAGCGAGCGGGCAGCCCAGGCTTGCCGCTTGTATGTCTGAGAATCTTGAGGTGTTAGGCTCATGCGTTCAAAAACCCTGGCCTTGTGACCATTCAAAGCCGGAACCAATTCTCGGACGCACTAGCCACGAGCCTGGGCTGTCCGCTCGCTCACCTTGAGTGCCGGCCTTGACCAAATATCTCATCACCGGCGTCTGACGCAAAAAACATGAAACGTGTCAACACGTCATCCGGCGCGAATGGGTTATGGCTGTTAGAGCCTTAAGACAAAGCAGCCATACTAGCACAAGGGAAACTTTGTAGCTACTGCACAAGGTCTGATTCACCTGTCTCTTTTCATTCTACTTGCACATCCTGCACTGCTGGCACTTTAGAGCTCGAGGTCAGTATATGCTGTGTGTCATCCCTCTCTAGTGAATGCTTGTTACAGACTGTGATTGAGTACCATATAAGGCTCTCTTTCCTGCCAGTGCAAGGAGAGAGTGATGCCATCTATGTTTGGGATTCTATTTCTGTAATTATCATAATGATATTTTGCATAATATTTCTCTAAATTTAAAAGATACTATGAGTTCAAGTCTTTCAACAATAATAGAATTATTTGCAGCAACATGCTCATGTCACCCATATCCAACGGGTTAAGGCTGGATTTCCTCCCAACAATATTGCAGTAGTGACCTTAATGATATCATTGTAAAGAGAACAAATTGTGATCAATGTGTTTGGCCTTTGCAAAGATCATGATCATGGTCTCTTTTGTGATGATGCATTTAAATTTTTGAGTAATTATGAACTACTTCTCGGCTTGTGATAAGGGGCTTGTTAGAATTAATGTGTGCTAATGAATACCGAACTTTGATAGAGTAATTGATGTAATTATCTTGATTCAACCCAGATGCAAAGGTTGTACAACTCCAGAGACTTATTTATGATGTTGGATTGGTATAAGAAATATAAGAGAGAAATGGAGACACAGACAGACAGACAGACAGACAGACAGACAGACAGACAGACAGACAGACGCAGACAGACAGACAGATGCAGACAGACAGACAAACATTTTCTAACATATGGATTTCTTTCAATCCTGTTTCATGGAGTAAAGAATGTCTGAGAGCTGTGGAATTGGGAATTGCCTCTTGTTATATCTCATTCATGAGTTTTGTTGGTTTATATTCTACCCTTGAAATCTAAAAAATCATTTTCCAGTTTATCATTCCAGGGGCTATTTGGATTCATGTTTTCATACAGGATGAATTGATAGACCTAAAACACAAGTGAATTAAGGAGAGAATAAGGCCCATGCTATCACTATTTCCTGGACACCCCTAGTCTAGTGAAATGTGATTGTAATGTAACCAATACGAAAAGCCAAGCAGGGGGGGATGCCTCAGGGACTGAAGTGGAGCCTGAGTAATGGAAACTCAACATTAGATGGCTAATGAAAATTTGGAGGACTTCTACATTTGGTTTTAATTCTTTGTTAGCTTTTTTAACCTATTCATGATGGGGTGTATATTTGGCTAATGCTGATGCTGCTGACAAGATAGCAAGCACAAGCAGAGATTTCTCAAGGTGCAAGGTCATGCTGAACTTCTTGGAGCGATTTTCAGTCCTATCTCAAGGGGTGACAATAAGAGGTTTTGTATTTTTTTGACAGGTCAAGAAAAATGTGTATAAACAAATGCAACTGCAATATGTATATGCAAACATTATTATGTACAATGTGTATATATGGGAGGAGTCCATGACGTGATAGGATGTCATCCTTCATGTGGAAAATACTCTGATGAAGTGATATTATGTTATCTAGCATGGATGGGTTAAGATGCACTGTGAGTAGTGGTTTATACTGCTGAATGAAGTTACTAATTGTTTTGTAGTGGTTTATACTGCTGAATGAAGTTACTAATTGTTTTGTAGTGGTTTATACTGCTGAATGAAGTTACTAATTGTTTTGTACTTTTTCTTTGCAGGTATGTGGAAATTCCATTGGTGGTTGTGTTATATCATGTTTTTTTAGGTAAGTATTGGCTCTTTGCCTAACACCTTATTTTACAAATGATCTTTTGGTTAACCCATTCACGCCGGGGCGGAATTTCGCCTACTCCCGATAACGCCGGGAAGATTTCAAGCGCGCAACCGTTCGTGCCGGGGTGTTTTCCCGCTGCGCGCGGTCGCTCTGACGCTCGCAAAGCGTTTTTCACCCACCCTATCCTTATGGTTTGCGTGATTGCGTCTAAAGTGTAATCATGTGTAGAAAGTAGTGCTATGTTCAGAGGATGTATATCAGTCGAAAAAGATGTTATAGCACTGTTTTTTTAGTGTTATTCTATTGAACTTTTTCCATATTCTTTACTCCTATGTTGTAATACCAATGGGAAGTGGAAGCATTCTTCTAGTGAGGTAACAAACATAGTTTTTTTTTTCAATTTTTTTTTTCTTCCTAAAAGAAAAGAAAGAGAATATGAACAACCATACATGTGCATACAAGTGAATGCAAGTAACAGCAATGTTTTTTCAAGTGTCATTTTCTTTTAGTGGGGCAACAAAAAGATGTTATATAATTTTTTTTTTTTTTTTTTTTTTTTTATTCCTCGGCCAATTACAATTGATTTTACGATAGTCTTTCGACTCAGATCATCATATTCAACAAATCAGAAACAGAAATCACCATGCCGTAATCAAGATTACGTATGTACCTGAGACGTCATTCATATTACGTTATATCCCATTTTCTACTATTTAGAAGGATAAACTAAAGTAGCTAAGACAAATCAAGTATGAAAATCGAATTGTACTAAGAATAATCTATCATTCTAATGCGGACGTTTCAGCACGTCGCTACTGGCCTCCCGGCGCGCGGGCCGAAAATGTAGCACGTGCCAGGACGTCACCCGGGTCCGGGGCTTTTTTCGACCACGTGTCAGCACGTCAACCGGCGCGAATGGGTTAAGTGAAATAATGTGTGTGTTTATGAGATACAGAGATAGAGATTGAGATAAGGAGGAGATAAAGAGAGAGACAATTAGAGATATGAAGAAAGAAGATTGAAAAAAAAAAGATATATATTGAGAAGTTTGTAGAAAGAGAAGTATGGAAAAAGATAAATTAAGATATGAAGGAAGGAAGCTAGTGAGAGGAAGAAAGGGAAAAGTAAAAAATGCCAGGAGATAGTCTAGGGAGGTAGACCCAAGCCTGTGAATATTTAATTTCCATCTGAAAGACAATTAACCCATTAGCAGCGGATGGCATGATTTGCTGCAAAGGCAGAGTCAGCCATAGATGTGGATGGCACCATGCCAGACAATGTAAACCAGCCATCCTACTGCACAAATATTTATTTAATACCGACCAATGGGTTAAGTAGACAATGATTAGCACACCACTTATTTATATTTAAATTTTTTTATTCTAATTTTTTTTTTATTTGTCAAGATATTTTAATGAAATGGCGAGAGGCATATTTTGAAAGCTTACCAGCAATATTGAAAGAGCAAAAATTATATTTTGGTTTGGAGACATGGCTACATGACAATGTGGAGGTCAAGGGTGGTGTATATATGCAGAAAATTATGCCTTTTATGCATTTCCTATACCCATATAATACAATCAGATCATGTTCAGGCCAATTCAGGGTGAAAACTAGAAAAAAATAGAAAGGAAAAAAGATACAGTACCCTCTACCATTAAATGATTCAGAGAAGAAGAAGGAGGAGGAAAAGGAGAAGCAGAAAAATAACAATAACAATAATAATAAGAATAGTAACAATAAGAATAAGAGCATTAAAACAACAATAATAATAACAAAAATAACAAAACAATAATAACAACAATAATAATAACAATGATGATGATAAGAACAGCAGCAAGAACAACATTATCATAGTATATGGCTTTACTATGATAATGATGTATTGACCTACTAATTTTGTCAATAATACTTCAGATATTGGTGAGGATGACATAATTAGGATTTTGACAATAATTAAGCAATGGAATGATCATAGGAAATAATACAACTTGACTAAAGACACAAGTGTGCTACTCCTGTGTTTGAATTCATAGCACATATACTTGCCACCTGAACTTTGGCCCACCAGAGGTATGGCATGTATAGATGCAACCTTGTGTGTGTATTTTTTCTCATTCTATGTATGGATGCTATCTAGCATCAATGGGTTGATTCATTGTGGAGGTTCATGACATGCATGGCGCACAAGTTTATTGCCTAACATTGGGGAGAGTAGATTGCTGTGTTTCTTTGTTTGAGTAATGACTATTTAGTGAGTGATAATGAAATTACCTTGAAAATTACCATTGTTGCTGTAATATTCACCAAAATGGGTTTAATTTAAAAGTAAAACATAGATGGCATCTTTTTCTCCTAGCACCAGCAAGAGAGAAAGCCTTGAATTGCACCCATCCACAATCTCTAGCAAACACTATCTTCAGAGAGTGATGACACATAGCAAGATGCCGACCTCATGGTCTGAAGCACTGGCAATGCAGGGTGTTTGGGGGGAATAAGAAGAGGAAGGGAAGGTTATTTAAACCATGCCCAGTGTCTACAGTGTACCCCTATGCCAGTAAGGCTGCCTTCTGCTGTGGTATCCAGTCATAAGCACAGGTTTCCTTCCTCTACCCCTTCTCTTCATGTTAACTTCCTTGTGGATGGTTATTTTTTGTATTTATTAACAACAGCACACATATGAAAAAAGGAAGTTGCTTTTTGTTCTC
>NW_028234422.1:15439421-15459532 GCF_977035675.1 Penaeus japonicus
ATAATAAATATTTAAATATGATATATATATAAATATAGATATATTATATAAAATATGTATATTTTATATAATATATATACTATATATAATACATATATATTATAAATATATATTATATATTTTATATATATTGTTTATCATATATATGTATATATATGTTTTATATACATTTATACCATATATTTTATATATAATATATATATTATAAATATTTTATACATTATAATATATATAAATATTTTATATGTATTTTATAAATATATGCATATATTTATATATTTATATATATTTATATATATTTATTATATATATAAATATATACATCCATACAAACGTATGTATATATGTATATGTATCTTTATATATATGTATATATATAATATATGAAAATTTATAATATATACTATATTTTAATAGATATAATTATATATTATGTATGTAGTATGTATATATTATGTATTTGTATATTATATATTTATGGATAATATATGTATATAATGTAATTGTATATATATATGAATATGTTTATATATATATTTATTTACATATATATACATACATATATACAATTGTATATGTATATACATAAATACATTATATGTACATTTTACTTATTTATATTTGAATATATATACATATATGTATTTATATTTATATATATGTTCATTTTTTTAATATATACAATATACATATATATGAATATATACTTATATAAAAAGATATAAATATGTATAAATGTATGTACATAGATATACATATATGTATATGTATATGTATATATGTATATATAAATACTTTATATATTTACATATTTTATATATTTACATTTAAAAATTTATATAGATATATGTATACATATATTTATATATGTACATGTATATAATATGTACATAATATATATATACATATATGCACATATATAGAAATATATTTATATATAGTTATATAATTATGTATATATTTATGTACATAGATATACATAAAAACATGTATATATATGTATATATGTAAATAGATATATAAATGATTATATACATATGTATGTATATATATGCATATACATAAATATATTTATATATTTTAATATATACATATATAAAGATATATATATCTAAATAAATACAAATATGTATATATAAATAAATATATGAATATCTGCATAAGAATATATAGATGGATGTAAATGGATAAATATATAATATATATGTTAAATATATTATATATATATTATATATGTGTATATATGTAATATATGCTTTTATGTATGTATATACATATATATTTATAGGTACATATATTTATTTATTTGTACATATGTATATATATATGTACATATTTATATATATATAAACATGTATATATGTATGTGTATGTGTATATATAGGTATATGTTTTATATATATTATTTGAATATTCATATATGTATTCGAGTATCTACATATTGGAATATCTATATATTTGCATATACAAAATATTTATATAATATATATATATTTTATATATATGTTTGTGTATATATAGTTATATGGTTATATGTTTGTATATGTATATATGTTTCAATGTATAAATATGTTTATATGTACAGTGTGCATATGTATATGTTTATATGTGTATATGTATATGTATATATGTTTGTATATGTATATTTTTATTTGTGTGTATATGTATATAAGATTATATGTAAATATATATATTTATGTATATATATGCATATTTATTTATGCATATAAACATATACATAAATATATATATTTTTACTTGTGTGTGTATATATGTATACATATGTATATATGGTTTTTATTTGTGTATATGTTCATATTTTTGTGTATATATAAATGCATACATTCATCCATATATATATATAGATTTTTATATATATATGTATATATAGTTATATATATAGTTGTATATTTCTATATTCATATATGTATATATATGTATTTATTTTTGTGTATATAAATGTTCATATATATGTATATGCATGTATATATATTTATATATTATATTCATATATATATTATGTAATTTTATTTATATTTATGTTGATGTGTAATTATATATGTATATGTAAATATATATATTTATATATTTATATATGTATATATTATTTATATGGCTATATATATGTATTAGGATGCATATATATACATATATGTATATGTATGGATGTGTGGATATATTTATGTACATTTATGCATTTGTATATATATACATATTTTTATGTTTAGATATGCTTTTGTAAATTAAATGTTGTCTATATTTATATGCAGATATTTACATAAATATATATGTATATATATATGTCTTTGTTTAATATATGTATATATATATAGATGCACATATATGTATGAGTATATATATGTTTACTTGTATATATATTTGTGTATATATATTTATGTGTATAAATATACATATACATATATATAGATATATACAAATATACATATTCATATATATACATAGTTATGCATATATATGTATATGTATAAGCATCTCTCAATATATATGTTTGTGTTTTTATTTATGTATATTTTTTGTTTCTTTATATGTATATTTATGTTTAATATTTGAATATGTATTTGTGTGTTTATATATATAGGTATGTGTATACATATCATATATGATTATATATGAGCATATATGTATATGTATGTGTATACATGTATACATGTTTTTTTTATATATTTATAATATATATATAAATTTGTTCCTGTATGCATATCCATATTTATATGTATGTATATGAATGTATATGATTACAAGTATATATATGTAATGTTTATATATATATCTAAGTATCTATATGTTTTTGTTTATATATATATTTATTTATATCTGTATGCATATATATATGTACATATATATTTGTATATGTTCATATATGTATATATGTGTGTGTATATACATGTATACATGTGTATTTTTATATTTATATTATGTATGTTTATATTTATATTTGTTTATGTAGATGTGCGTGTATGTATATACATATGTATATCTAAGTATGGATATGTATATTTATATAAATATTTATCTATTTTTAAGTGTGTATACATATGTATATCTATATATGTATATGTATGTGTGTATACTTTTATATATGTATGTTTATATATATGTATATAATTTTTTATATCTATATATAAGAAATATTTCATATATAAATATGTATGGATTTATTATTTGAATATATATGTATTTGTTTCTACATAAATTTGTATATATATGTATGTAATTACATATGTATATATATATGTATATGTATTTTTTTTTTGGTATATATATGTATATGCGTGTGGGTATCCCATTCACAACTGGATGGATTTTCTCATATTTCTGCTTACACTGGTAAGAAGCCCATGATGCTTCATGTTGTGGTGTTTTACTACTGTGTTTAGTCCGAGCTGAACCTCTTATAATGTTTTTCACCCTCCCTATTCTTATTGTTTTCATGAATGGAAGAACAATGTAAAGGCACATGAAAATATAAAATTGCAATGTTTAGAGGAATTATTTCAGCTTTTTTGTAATTTACCTATATTAATATTTCTGTTAAAATACCAATGGAAAGTGGAAGCATTTTTTTCTTTTTCTTTTTTACCAAAATTATATGAACAAGATAAATAATCATACATCTACATGTGAGTATGTACATGTACCTTGGGTAATTGACAAATTAGAAGTATTACATTAGTAAATTTTTACTCTTTTTTATAACTTGGCTAATTACATTTGATTTTACAAGTTTTTTTTTTGACTCGGATCTCTTATACAACCGATCAAGAAGTGGAAATTACCATGATGTCATCAATATCTTGTAGTTTTATGTGATGTTAATTTTGTATGTTCCATCATTTTATAACATTCAAACACCTAAACTAAGATAAGAGTAAGAAATTATGAAAAAATGAATATATTTGAGAACAATAATATACATATACATATGTATATGTTTAATTATATATACATATATAAATGTAATAAATATTTACATATATACATGTAATATATATACAGATATACATATATATACATAAACATGAAATATATATATAGATATATACATATAATATATATATATTTGTAAGTATGTGTCTATATATATATAAAACTATATATGTAAATTATATACGTATATACATGTAAAATATATATATAAGTATAAATGTTTATATATATAATTATATATTTAAGTATATATGTATATATATAATTCTATATGTGAATTATATGTATATATAGATTTTAATATATTTGTATATGTATATATTCACATAGATATATATATATAATACATATATAAAACATATATATCTAATATATATATAATATACATATATGATACATACATATAATATATATTATTTATATAGAATAAATATATATATGATCTATTACGATATATATAATAGATTGATAGATATCTATCTATATATATGTATGTATACATGTTTACATATGTATGTGTTTATGTATATGGTTAGACAATTCTTATAGTGGGTCGTGTGGTCTATTGGATTCAGGGCTGTGTCTGTGAATCTGACTGGTTGGGTTCGAGTCCCGGTCAGGGAGGTAAATTGTTTTTATATATATATGTATAAATATATGTATATTGTATAAGTATATGTATATATTTATGTTTAATTTTATGTATATAAATTAGTATATATATGTATTAATATATTTATGTATATATGTATAAGTATTCTTACGTTTTGTATAGATGTTTATGTATATATATATTTGTATTTTATATATATTTATATATATGCATTTTCATATGTTATGTATGTATATATATTGTATGTATATGTATTTATGTCTATATATGTATATATGTATATGAATATTATATTTATGTTTATATATTTATATACTTTTAATATATATATATATTTATATATATATGTATTTAATGTATATAATTATATATGCATACATCTATATATATACAATATGTGTATAAGTTTAAATATATATAGAATTATGTATATGTATATATATTGTATATATATAAATATATATAAATATATATAATTATGTATTTTTATATAATATATATAAATATCTATATATTTACATATATAATTTATATACATATTTATATATTTATATATATATATTTATTATGAGCAAATACACATAATAAATATACATATATATATATTTATTTATGTGTATACTTATGTATATATATACATATTTATATATAATGTTTATTTTTATATATGATATATAAGTATATATAATATATATAAATGAATTATATATATTTATATGTATATGTATATTTTTATATAATACATAGTTTTTGTATGTATATATAGAAAGAGATTTATGTGCATATGATACATATTTATATGTGTAGAATATATATTGTATTAAATATATATATGTATATATATGTATTTTTGTGATTATATATGTATGTATTTTTATATATATTTATATGTAATTATATATTGTATGAAATATACATATATCTATAAATATACATAAATATACATATATATACTTATGTATATATAAATATATACATATATACTATATAAATACAGATATATATATGTATAACAATATAAATATATGTACATATATAGATAAATAAATATGTATGCAAATATATATATATATTAAAATATATATTTATAAAACATGTATATAAGTATTGATATATATATGTATAAATATATATACATATATATACATATACATATATATACATATATATACATATATACAATATTCATATATATATAAATAGTATATTTGATAATATTACATATATAAATAGTATATATATACAAATAGTATATATATTCAAATAGTATATATATAGTGTACACGTCACAACTGCCCCGCCTGGACCTCGGTGAGAAAATGCATGACGTCTCATGACGTCACCCGTGTCCTGTGATATTTTCTGACTACATGACAGGATGTCAACCAGCACGAATGGGATTAATATTTTTATGAATATGTGTGTATGTAAATGTACTTTTATATTTTTGTGTATATAAATATATGTCTATATTTGTGTATATGTACGGATATGTGTGTATGTACACATGTATGTTTTATGTACACAACTATATACATATATATAAACATATGTTCATATATATTTATTTATTTATTCATGTATATATATTCATATATTTTTATATATTTATTCATTTATATTTATATATATATATATAAGTATGTATATATTATTTAGAGTGAGAGAAGGGGGGGGGAGAGACTGTGAGAGGGAGAGAGGATAAACTAGGTATAAGATTTTGAGGTTTTGTTCACTGTCTATGACTTTGATTACTAAAGGGGATGAGTAGGACACACATGTTTCATATACCAAAATCATCTGGTTGTGACAACTGGAAAGGTAAACTATGTAAGGATGCATGTTCTATATTTAGGGATAATAGAGTGAGGATGTAGAAGGGGCTGTAACTAACTTGTAAAGGTTGCAACATGCACTTGAGAGTTAGGGTGTGAAAGTCAGCCATAGAAAAACAGAGTAATTGTGTGTGAGTGACAAAGATGGTTGAAAAGTGCAGATAGAAGGTACAGAAGTGAAAAAGATAGATGATTTTAAGTATTTGGGATTAACTATGCAAAGTGATGGTGAAGAAGTGCAAGGAGCGTAGAGTGGCTGGAGAAGAGTGTTGGGAGTGATATGTGACAGAAAAATATCTGCAGCTTTGAAAGGGAAGGTTTAAAGGGTGGCAGTATGACCAACAATGCTGTATTGTTGGAAGACAGTAGCTCTCACCAAGAGGCAGGAGGCAGAAATAGAGGTGGCAGAGATGAGGATGTTAACCCATTGTGGATGGGGGATAAACTTGCTTGGGCAGTCTCTAGGATGGGTTTTATTTCAGAGCAAAACTGCTTCTCACAACATACTTTGACTTTTCCCACTCAGTCACTCATTGTAAAACTAGAGCCATTTTTGTGCTTTAATTTTTGTGTGTTTTTTTTTATTGATATGTCATATCACAGGCTCTTATCAATGTTGCAGTTAACTTTAATTGTATAGGATCCATATCATCTCATTGTGTGATAGAAATATTGCTGTTTTATGGGAGGATTAACTCATTTGCGCCAGGTGACATGCTATCACATCATGGTAATATTTCTCTCCTGTGAGATGATATCCTATCACATGATCTCTCCCTCTAAATACTTGAGTCACATAGTTTGTCTTGATATCCTCATTGCACTTCCATTAGTTTAGACATTGTTTAAAAAAAAAAACAGCATCCAGCAGATTTAGGTGGGTGAAAAACACTCTGAGAGGCACAGCATGGCATCATCCCGGGAGAGATCTCATCCATGGAAGCTGTATGCATTTGTTATCTCAATGGTGGGAGCAGCCATAACCCACTCACGCCGGGGCCGTTCCGGCTTTGCACGGTCGCAATACCGGGGTTCTCGTACGCATGAACCTAACACCTCAAGATTCTTGGACGCACAAGCTGCGAGCCTGGGCTGCCCGCTCGCTCAACCCAAGCGCGCGGCTTGCCCTCATAGCTCGTCCTGGGCATCTGACACAAAAACTACAAAATGTGTCATCTCGTCAACCGGCTCCAATGGGTTAAGCAAAAAATTGCCCTGGCACGAATGGGTTAAAGGCAACTTTATTTTTCATATATGTGTACTGTCATGAACAAATACAAAACATGTAACCATCCACAATAAAGATAACATAAGAGGTAGGAAAGAGGAAGGAAACCTGTACTTATGAATATGAGTGCCACAGTAAAAGTCAATGTGCACAAGGGCACATTGCAGACACTAGGCATGGTTTGAATACCTTTCCTCTTCTCGTTCTGCCTGCACATCCTTCATTGGTGGTACTTTAGAGTAAGAGGTCGACATCTTGCTGTGAGCCATCACTCTAAAGATTGTACTTGCTAGAGACCATGGAGGGGTGCCATTTAAGGCTCTCTTTCCTGCTAGTGCCAGAAGAAAATGGTGCCATCAAGGTTTTGGATGTTAGGTGAAATCCATTTTGCTTAACGTTAAGGCAGTTAAAGTAATTATACTGCAATTGTCATCAACATAATAAATTAACAGTGATCCAAAATCCCCAAACAGCATATACACTATGACGCCTGTCATCAGGCCAAAGTTCCTTGTCATGTATGTCATGTGACCTGTCTGCCATGAGGTAAGGATCTAACTGAGGATAAGGATAATGTCAGAAATTAATATATAAGAGGAATCGCTTGAGAAAATGTCAAGGTGGTTCAGTATGTGATAAGGAGAGATGTTAGGAGGAGGATGTTAGTTATGGAACCACCTGGGAGAAGAAAGAGGGAAGGCCTAAGAGGAGATTCATGGTTGCAGTGAGGGAAGATATGAGAGCAGCTGATCTGACTGAAGAAGATGCAGATAATAGAAGATGATACACTATGGCAACCCCTAAAATGGGAAAAGACAAAAGAAAAAGAAGAGTGAGAATGTAGCAAATGCAGTACAAATTGTACCAATTTAATTCTCTCAATGTAGATTCTGACCTTGATTTCAGAAGTGTAATTCAATTTTTAACCCATTCTCGCCGGCACTGTTCTGTCTTTGCATGGCTGCAATGCTGGGGCTCTCGAACGCATAGGCCTAAATTAATTATACAATTGACGCCACATGCTGGCACCAGGTGCTATGCATATTACATAATCGCTGTCTGTGGCCAGCGGTATCGGGTTAATGCAGTTTGATTAGAACAGATAGAAGTGATCAGTTATGTCACCATTGTGCCATCTGTATCGGATGAAAAGAAGGCATGCCCTACAAAGGAAAATCCTTAGTTTTATGTTGGTTTAATATTTGAAGATTAAGTGAGTGCTTTTATAAAGTATCCCTCAAAGATATCAAATATAGCCCTCACCACATCTGGCACATGGTACAAAGCATTAGTAAGTTTGTGATAAATAAATTTTGTTTTTGTTTTCAGACTGAGCCAGTAGATGGTGGAACGTCTGATGCAGAAGGTGGATGGTGTGGCCAAGAGGAAGGTGACAGCAGTAGTGGGGGAGGTGGTGGAGGTGGTGGTGGAGGTGGCGGTGGTGGGGTTGTTAGTGGAGGAGGAGGAGGAACAACAGGTAGTGGGAGTGGAGGAGGTAGTGGCGGAGGAGGAGGAGGCGGCGGCGGCGGCGGCGGTGGTGTAGGAGGAGGAGGTGGTTGTGGTGCAGAAAGAGGAGGAAGTGGAGGAGGAGGAGCAGAAAGAGGAGGAGGAGGAGGTGGAGGTGGTGGAGGAGGTGGATGTGGGCACCCAGGGGAGACAACAACCACTCCTGGCCCCACACCCCCTGGAGGCACTCCCCCCGACCCCGAAAACACTAGTCACCTACTGCAGGCCCTCAGCTCCGAATCTCATCTGCAAGGTAGGTGCTCCCCCAGTTTGTGCCGATGCTGCAGTCCCCCCCCCCCTCTGCGGCTGGCACTTTTGCATGGTACCACTGGCGTTGACTGGTTGGTTGGTTGACCTTGGGAATGGGATTATTGGGGAGGTTGTATTGGACTAATCCAGTGTGGATCAAGGCTAGTTGTGTGGTGGTGGCCAACCTCTGGATATATATTTCCTTTGTTTTGTATCCCCCCCTTTCTCTTTTTTCATTTTTCATTTTTTTTTTTTATCTATTAATTTTTTGGGAACCAGTCAGATATGAAGAGTCATGCATGAGTTAAAGACACTTGTATTACAAGACTTTATTTTTTTTTTTTTACTTTTTTTTCTATTTTTTTTCTTTTTTTTTTCTTTTTTGCCTGCATCACATATTAAATATGTATCTATATAAGATGTTAAAAAGAACACCTCCAGTGCTACTAGATAAAAAGGTAGTTCAATAGACTGGATCGGTACCATCACAATACTTGTCTTAGTAAAGATGTAAACCATTATGATATAATTCCATCCTTATTTTACAAATATATATTTATATCTATATTTTTGTTTATATATATCATTTATATTTATTTATACATATATTTATATTAATATTTTTATATATATATATATATTTATATTTATATTTATATTTATATTTATCCATATATGTCTATATATATAATATTTATATATATATATTAATATTTATGTATATATGTATATATATAAATATATATATGATATTTACATATAGATATATGTATATATACTCAATATATGATATATATACAATATATATAATATACATAATACATGTATATAATTTATATATGATATATAATGTATATGTTATACATATATTATATATATGTATATATAAAATTTTATATATATTATGTATATTTATATGTATGTACATAGGTATGTATTTATGATATATTTATATATATATTATAAATAAATATTACTATATAAAACTATATACATATATATAAAATATATATATAAATATATATATGTTTATATATATGTGTATATATGTATATATTTTAAATATATGTACATATATTTTATATATATATATTTATATTTATTTATGTATATGTATATATATGTATATGTATATATGAATATGTATACACAATGTGTATTTATGTGTGTATATATTATGTATGTGTATACATATTTATATATATGTATAGGTATGTATATATAATAATGCATATATTATATATATTATGTGCATATGCATGTATATATACATATATGTATATATAATATAATATATATATATATATTGATGTTGTATATATATAAAATATATATTATATTATATATATGTTATATATAGATTTATGTTATATATATGTATATTATATATTTTTATATATATATGTAATATATATACATAAATGTAATTCATTATATATATGATATATAGCATAAAATATGTATCATATGTATATACACATATTATATATAATGTATGTAATATATATGCAATATATTATATATTTATATATTATATATATATTATATTTTTATGTATTATATATGTATATGTTATATATGTATAGATTATATATTATATATTATATATGTATATATATATATATATATATGTATTTATATGTATGTTTATACTTATTTATATAAATGTATATAATGTATATTTATATATATATGATTATGTATGTTCACATGATATATGTATATGTATATATATAAATATAAATTTACATATATATTCACATATATAGTATGAATTATATATACATATTTATGTATATTATGTATATATATATTTACATAATATTTATATGTATATATATATTTATGTATAATATGTATATATATGTGCATAATATTTGTATGTATATATATTTATATATATATTATATATATACATACATATATACACACACAAATGTGTTTGTGAATTTATGTATGTATATGTATACATGTTCTAGACACATATGTAAATATATGTTTATATACATATATATTTATATGAATATATATATATATATTTTTACATATATATTATGATATATGATTTTTTTTTCTTTTTTTTTAACATTATCTATGAAAGGCAATCTGTTGTGTCCCTCTACTGGTGTTGTGGGAAATACAATCTTTAGGGAAAGAGGGAGGGATTTTGATCATGTCCTGTTGTGGTATGTCTCTTGTGATTCTCAAGCAGCAAGCTCACCCTTTCCACCCATGCACAAAGTTATTTCTTCAAATATCTTATTTTTGAGAAGAAAAAAAGTGTGTAAGGAGTGAGAGTGGTTAGTGAATGTTTTTGTTTAATGTTTATTCATATAATTTGAGTGTGTGAAAAAGGTTGAGATTGGTTGGTTGATTTTGAAACCCATGCACTAACACAAAAAAACACATACCTGCACATGCGGGCACACACACATACACATACACACAAAACAAAAAGTTTGAATGTGTGAATTCTCATTTTATTTTCTCCTAATATATTTTAGATGTCAATTTGGTATAATAGCATTGATCAAGGACAAGGATCACTCATACATTTACAACAATTCAAACTAATCTTGAATTGGTAGTAAAAATGTAAACTGGAATTTGATTTAGTTTTTTTTTCTCTAGAGAAAGCAAATGTATATCTGAAGTTGGCTCCAATATTTACTGCCAATTGAGTTTTTTCTTGACTAGTAAACCTCACACATTGTTGATTTTGATGTGTGGCATATTGTTGTTTCAATGAAAGGTTTTTAAGATTTGGATAATCTTTTCACCTATATAGAGAGATTTCAACAAGTAGAAGGTTGAATCTTTTATAGTAACCCTAAAGACTTTGTTTTAGCATTGCACCTTGGCCTAATGCCTTCATTGGCAACACTGGTGACTTAGTAT
Source organism: Penaeus japonicus (assembly GCF_977035675.1). NCBI lineage: Eukaryota > Metazoa > Arthropoda > Malacostraca > Decapoda > Penaeidae > Penaeus > Penaeus japonicus. The sequence goes on from NW_028234422.1 coordinate 15,451,699, forward strand.
TGGAATATAAGCAGCTAATTACCAACTGTACCCAAAATTATCACCTGATGCTCAACAGAAAAAGCACTGCCATTCCACCAACAACCAAAGGCATATAGACTTAACCCATTGACAGCGGATGGCATGATTTACTGCCAAGGCAGAGTCGGTCATAGACGCGGATGGCACCGTGCCAAACAATGTAAATCTGCCATCAGATTGTTTACATATTTTATTAAAACTGCAACCAATGGGTTAATGTGGAAGCAAGAACATGTCTTGATGCCATTGTAGATGCTTTGAGCGATGGTATTTTCTTGAGTTAGTGTGTTCCTGTGCAATCAGTATGGTGATTGATGACTGCTTGAAAATATTCTTGATGCTGAATGGAGACTTAGTTGACTAGACCTATTTTTACTCATATAGAATCATCTAACTATACAGCTGTCATGGGTCATAGCTCAGTACCACAAAGCCACCTGTAAATCAAAGTGGCATGATATTATATGTTACCAAGATGCTGGTAGCTAGAATTTGCCAGAAAAGGCTACTTAGAGTATTTCAGTTTAGATCTTTGTACATCAGCCTCAGACACATGAAATACGTGTGTATTTCATATCAGGATCAGACTGTGGATTTGCTAAGCTATTGGATTTATTTTGAGGCATTAGATCTCTTTCCAATTGGATTCGTTTTGGGAACACATCAGTTGTGCCATATCCTGATACCTACATTCTGTAAATCTCTTATTTCCTATGTTGGTGGAACATACTAATAGGGTAGATATCCTCCTGAAATTAGAAGCTAAATAAGTTTAGTTGCAGATCATTGATATAGGAGCCTGTCTCCCTCAAGTCGTGCTTCACCTAGTTTTCAGTGAAAAGTGTTGTCACCTTCTTCAGTGGCTGCAATTTCTGATATGGAAGAGTGAGGGTAATTGATTTGTGTTACTAGTGGCATAAACAAAGGAAGACTACATTTAGCTGATGAAATGTCTTTGACCTTTGAAAGCTGACACCTGTATTGCCACAGTCTTTAGATCTGCAACCTGAGATTAGGCATTCAGGCTCTTGAAGACCTTCCTCTTTATTTACCTATTGCGGACGGGGCAGCTAATGACCTAACTGGTTGTCAGGTGTGCGGTCTATGACACTAGCAGCACCGGCTAAAAATTGAAGGATGTTGGAAGTATTTTCTCCGCCCTCTGAGTAGTGCAGACTAGCCCGAACAATATTTTTTCATAAATCCATCATTAAATGTGTGTTTTGGCAGACTTTGGAACCTTTTAGCTCTGGAACTAGCACAGTTACAACCATAATACTTCATGACTGTGTGCGCTTTAACTGTGAGCATATCCCAATGTCGCGTCGTGTACGAATTGATACCCGTCTTTTAGCCCTAATTAGTGCTGACATGTATTTCTTGACACCTGTACACAATGGGTTAATTACATGGGGATTTGTATGTGTTTATTTGGCAAGAATCTTGTGATTAAGTGAGGATTGGAAAATGTTTTCTATAGCTAAAATCATTGGGTCCTTTCTAGTTGACTTAAAGTTTCGTATGATCATAATTTGTCATTTATTCACACTTGCTTAGAGAGTTGAAAGTAGTCATTTGTATTATTGTTGTGATGAATTATGTGACCAGCTTCAAATGGGAATATCATGTTGATTGACAGAGAAATGGTTCATGATACATTCATGCATCAGGGCAAATACACTTATGCGTTATATAACTGCATTTGTCTTTATTTTTCTATATAGATCAGTTAGTAAGTAGTTGGGTGAATGGTTGGATGGTGGATTTATGAATGGATGGACAGGATGCGTAGTTGATGGAAAGGTTTATGCATATTCACTGTCTAGCGTTTATGTATTTCATAAGAATATATATATATATATATATCTTTATGTATATGTAAATATATGAATATGTATGTATATATACTACATATGTAGTATAAGTGTATAATATATATGATATATATATAAAGTATATGTGTGATATACATATATGTATATATCATATACATATACTTATAAATATATGTATACATATATATAATTATACATACATTCACATACATACATATGTATACATACATGCACACACATACATATATATACATACATGCATACACATATGTATACATACATGCACACACACATACTCACACTCATACTCATACTCATACAAAAATTCATATATTCATATATATATATTAATAATTATATATATGTGTATAATTATATATATGTATAATTATGTATATATATGTATAATTATGTACATACATTTATATATATATTTATATATATTTTTAAATATATTTATATATATATAAATATATATATATGTATATATTTAAAGTTATACATATACATACATAATATATATACATATATGTACATAAATATATGTAAATATATATATTTATATATATACATATATAAATATATATATATAAATATATATATATATATAAGTGTATATATTAATGTATATATACTTATATACACATAAATGTATATATATAAATATATATATATAAATATATATATATAAATATATATAAAAATATATATCTAAATATATATATAAATATATATATAAATATATATATAAATATATAATTATATATATATGAATATATATATATAATTATATATATACATATATACTTATATATATAATTATGTATATACTTATATATATAATTATATATATATTTATATATATAATTATGTATATATATTATATTTTATATATACATATATGTTTATACATATATAAATGTATTTATATATATATATTTATACATATATATTTATATATATAGCATATATATATACTGCATATGTATATATTGCATATATATATATATATTGCATATATATATATTTTGCATATATATATTTTGCATATATATATTGCATATATATGCAATATATATGTATATGCAATATATACATGTATATATAATATATACATATACGTTTACATATATATTATGTATATATATTATATACATATACAATTACATATATATTATGTATACATAATATATACATATACATTTACATATGTAATAATATATTTATAATTATATATATCTATAAATATATATATGTATATAAATATATATATGTATATATATATTTATAAATATATATATGTATGAATATATATATGTATGAATATATATATGTATGAATATATATATGTATGAATATATGTATGTATGAATATGTATATATGTATGAATATATATGTATAAAAAAATATATATATGTATGTATAAATATATATATGTACATATATATGTATGTAAGTGTATAATGTATGGTATATATATATTATACATATCACTTATAATATATATAACATGAGTTGTGTATGATATATATATATGCATATGTATATATATGTATATATATATGTATATATATACAATCATACACAACTCGTGTTATATATATTATATGTGATATATATTCATATATATATATGTATGTATGTATGTTTAAAATATGTATGTATGTAATGAATGTATATATTATATATGTATATGTATATTCACACACACAAAAGGTTTCCCTTGCTTTTCAAAAGTTGTCTTTATTCATGTTTTTTATTAACTGAAAGAACTCAGGAAAGGGTTTTAATTGTTAGAATAAAGAAAAAGGAATGAAAATAAGTGAGTAGTTCTGCGAAGCTTCTTTCCCTGTGCTTAATTTCGATTGATTTTCTGGATCTGTTAGCAGGATGTGTGTACTTAGGTTTTTTGAAAAGCCTAAGGAATCTCGTTAGATCATTACACTGGATGTAAATGAGTGATTCGATCGTGGTCAGTGAAAGAAAGACATTGTGTGTGATGACCTTGCCTCCATCTACCGTTCATGCTATTTACGCTCAGAGAGTAAGAACCTCAAAAGTTATTATTGATATTGCCAGTTGCAAATTGTTCTCTTTTAGACAGCATCCAGTTATAGGTAAAATGAAAAGTCTATTTCTTGAGTGGGTTGATGTGGGTGTCCAGAGTGTTCTATTAAGTTATTCAATACTTAACCTCAAAGGGAGTACCAGAACCATTCTATTAGAAGAGCCATAATAAAAGCTTCTTAAAATCAGAAACCCTTTTAATAATGCCAATAGATACATTGCATATCATTGTACAAGTATAGTGTGTGGAATGACCTTGTGCACATACAATATTTATAACCCTATACATTGCATTTAGGTTATTTAATTTAGATGTTATATCAATATGCGGGTAAAGTCATTACCAGTGGTTAAGCTGTTGGCTTCCATCTGAAATAAGCGATGCAGTTTTTTTCCCCCTTGAATTTCCACATGAAAGATATGACTAATTTATATGTTGGTTCCTCAGGTATAAAAGTAAATGCCACTGAAAGTGTAGGCTTTAACCCTCAAAAAGACAGGAATGTTGTTGGAAAAACATAGAGACTTGTATCAAGACTATTATTATTATTATTATTATAAGTATTATTATTTAAAGGTAATAAACAAAATGAAAGGCTCGTTAAACAACTTTAGCTCTCAATATTGTCCTAAAGAGCTAGGGGAGAAGTCAGTTATCTTTTTAGGAAACGGAAGCAATTGACAGTGGCAATTAAAGTTTTGTAGCATTGAAAGTTTAGGGTAGTCATGGATAGGTTGATTGTTTTTTCTGGCAAATGCAGTTTAAAGCTTAAGGGTTAAGGGAGAAAATACTGAGGCAGATATTGAAGTTACTAAAGTTCTTATCATTCCTGCTCATACAATAAGATGGTATTATTGTAGGTATTACACATTATTCTGTCAAGTTTGTGGTTTATTATTTGGGTCTGGGAATGCCCTTTTGAAATTGGGGAACGTTTTGTGTGCGTTGTGTGCATGTGCATTTGCACGTTTATGTGTGTATATGCTTGTGCAAGTGTGCGTGTGCGTGTGCGTGTGCGTGTGCGTGTGCGTGTGTGTGTGTGTGTGTATGCATGTATGCATACACGTATTACATATATATTTATATATATATTTATATATGTATTTATATACATATACATATACATATATATGAATATACATATTACATATATATACATATATATACATATATATGTATATGTAACATGTATATGTATATGTAACATGTATATGTATATGTAACATGTATATGTATATGTAATATATATATGTGTATATGTAATATGTATATATGTAGTATGTATTTGTATATGTATATATGTAGTATGTATATTTATATGTATATATACATATACATATGTATATTTATATTTATATATACATATACATATGTATATATATATGTATATATGTATATATATACATATATGTATTTATATGCATATATATACATATAAATACATATACATATATATATATATATGTATGTGCGTGTGTGTATATAGGTGTATATGCATGTATATATGCATATATATATATGTGCGCGTGTATATATAGGTGTATATACATGTATATATGCATATATATATTTATGTATATATGTATATATACATATATATGTATATATATGTGTATATATGTATATATATATGCATATATATGTATATATTCATATATATATGTATATATATGTATATATGCATATATGCATATATATATGCATATTTATATGTATATATATACAGTATATATGTATATACATATGCATATATATATATGTATATACATATGCATATATATGTATATACATATGCATATATATGTATATACATATGCATATATATGTATATACATATGCATATATATGTATATACATATTCATATATATGTATATAAATATCTATATATATGTATATACATATGCATTTATATGTGTATATGCATGTATATATGCATATATATGTATATATATATGTATATATGCATATATATATTATATATGCATATATATACATATATATGCATATATATATGTATATTTGCATATATATGTATATATATGTATAAATGCATATATGTATATATATATATGTATATATGCATATATATGTATATATATGTATATATGCATATATATGTGTGTATATGTATATATTATATTTATATATTTTTAAATGTATATATGCATATATATGTGTATATATATGTATATATGCATATATATATATGTATATTTATGTATATATATGCATATATAATGTATATATTATACATATGTATATATGCATATATATATAATGTATATTATATAATGTATATTATGTATATATGCATATATATGTATATATATATATATGCATATATGCATATATATGTATATATGCATATACATATGTATGTATATGTATATATGCATATATGTGTATATTTTCATATACGTATATGTTTATATATGTATATATGCATATATATGTATATGTATATATATATGTATATATGTATATATATATGTGTGTATATGTATATATATATGCATATATATATGTGTGTATATATGCATATATGCATATATGCATATATATATGTATATACGTGTTTATATTTATGTATATATGCATATATATGTAAATTTGCATATATTTGTTTATGTGTATTTATGTATATATGCTTATATATGTATATATGCCTGTATATATGTATATATGTCTATATATGTATATATGCATATTATATATGTTTTATGTTTATATATATATATTATATATGCATATATAATGTATATATGCATATTATAGTATATATGCATATATATATGCAATTATATATATGCATATATATATATATTTATGCATATATATGCATATATATGTATATATATATGTTTTTAGGCATATATATATGGTTATATATATATATGTATATATATGTATGTATATGTATATATATGTATATATACATATATATGTGTGTATGTGTATGTATATATGCATATATATGTTTATATATGTATATATATGTATATATATGTATAAATATATATAGAGAGAGATAGAAACAGGTATAGATATAGTTAGATATACTGATACATAGATTTATATATGTATATATTTTCATACATAAATAAGTTTAAATATATCAATACATGTGTATATATATATAATTATGTATATATTTATTTATATGCATATGTATATATATATATGTATTTATATATGCATATGCATATAATTTTACATATATCTATATTTATATGTAATTATATATATATTTATGTATATATATGTATATATATACATAAATATATATATTTTATTAACTGTATGATGACTGTGCATCACACCCATGTGACACGGCTAAATGCCCGATGATGGGGCGACACACCAGTGTGACGTTCCGGATGCAATATTGCATAGGCCCGGTGTAGGGGGTTATCACTTATCACTGGGCCCGTTGGGATTGGGTTAAGGGTGGAGAATTCATGAGACTGGAAGACTCACATCTCCATTTTTTGATGGAGATGTAGGATGTACAGAGAGCTGTAGTGACAGGAATAGGATTGATTGAATAGTTAAAAGACAATGGTTTAAAGTGAGAAAATAAGTGAATGAATGTAGTTAATTGTGAGCAAATGATTGAATGAAAGCAGCTATATACATAAGCGAGAGGGAGATTAAGAGTGATTGATAATACTCGGTATATATTTTGGAGATTTGGAGTGGATTTGTATCTTTGAGTTATTAATTAATTTCTCGATAGAGTAGAACTGGTGTGTATGTGCCAAAGAGATATTTTTCTTTATATTTACATTTACCTTTATAGAACCGTTGGCTCTTATATGTCTGCATTACTGTGTATTATTACACATTCCATTGAATGACATAGGAATCTTGAATCATTCTAACTATTCTGATATGGCAGAGTTGACATG
>NW_028234422.1:15459632-15467132 GCF_977035675.1 Penaeus japonicus
TTTGTGTATTTATAGGTATATATATATAAATATCAATACAATATATATATATATAATATATATATATCAACAATATATAGATATTCTAAATATTATATTATAATATGTATATATATTTATATATATGTATATATATATATATATTTATATATATAATATATATATATTACTTATATTACTTATATATACACACATACATACATACACACACATTTTTAGATATATGCATTGAGACCTGTATATAGAGAAATATTTAGTGGTGTGATTGAAAGGTTTACAGTAGATATTTGAATTTATATACTCATTGGTAAATAGATATATAGATAAATATAGAGACAACAATATTTTCAGCATGAACATTGTGTCATGTTTATATGTATGTATGTATTTGTATTCATGTGCGTACAATGATCAGTTCTTTATTTTTTAGTAAGTCTGATTAATTTCACCTAGTTAGAAATCTTATATAATTTATAAATATTCCTAAATATACTTAATTTCTTCATAGTAGGATTAAGAAATGTACTGTGGCTCAAGAAAGGACATTAATGCTTGTGATTGTGTCTTTAGTTGTGTGTGATTCTTCCTTTTTAAGCAAGTGTTAATAGTCATAATGCTGAAAGTTCATCTGCAGTTGGTAGTATTGATATATATAGCATGGTAGGTACTCAGACATTTTCTCGTAATAGAAATATCATAGACAGCTATGAAGAACGGTAGATGAATTTTAAAATCTTTAAAATTTCCCTCTCTCTCTCTTTCTAGTTTCTTTTGATATCACACAAAAAACAGAGACTTGTGTTAGAACAATGCTCTGTGACTCAAAGTTTTAAGCGAGCCATAGCCTTTAGATATATATACAATGCAAAAGATGTTATTTGAGCAGAATAGATTGAAAAGTAAAATCTCCCTTACTATATTAAAGTAGATTGACTATCTTAATGTTCCATTGTAAAAGTATGAATCGGACTGGACACTTCCCAAAATTTGACAGCCCGAAATGTATGATTACTCACATTACTCAAGAAATTAGGCTTTATTAGTATATCTATAAACTATTCTATATGCATAATATATTTTATATATATATATATGTATGAACATTATACACATTTTTGGTAACATACATATATGTGTGTGTGTGTGTGTGTGTGTGTGTGTGTGTGTGTGTGTGTGTGTGTGTGTGTGTGTGTGTGTTCGTGCGTATGTGTGTGTGCGTGTGTGCGTGCGTGCGTGCATGTGTGCGTGCGCGCGTTTTTGTGTCCATTTGTATGTGTACATATTATCATTCTTGAGTCTAATGACCTAACTTTTTGAAGAAAAATGCAAAATTGGTATTCTCTCCTAGTGCTCTTTACACAGACTTTATGCTTTGGAGCCTTAAACTTCCAGAATCCTCACTCCTCTCTGTGAACAATGCAAGCACAGTTGATGTTGCAATTGTTTCTTTTTGTTTGTTTGTTTGTTTGCACTCATTAAGATGTTACACATGCTTTCTTAAATGATAAAAGAAAGGTGGCTCAGGGGTAAGGAGTGAGAGGACCCAGGATAATAACAGACCAAAGCAGGTGAACAGTTGAGAAGAACTCTGTTTCAGGACTTTTCTAGTGTATTTCTGGGCGTTAATGAAGAGCCTTTGCTCACATTTGGAGGCTGGTGGGGGCTAAGTAGTTCCCCCCCAGGTCTCTAAAGAAAAAGATGTTATTCATTGTTTTTTGTATAACCAGCCACAGTGTATGCAATATTATTATTGAATCATGTTAGCTTAGGAAAAAAAAAGAAATGATGAGAACATTGCCAAAGCGTTTAATGTTCCAAATGGGCATTTTGTTGTCTTGTTCTATTATTATTATTTTTTTTTATTTTTATTTTTTTTTCTACTATTTTCCTGAAGTGACAAAATAGTGTTTGATGTTACCATATGCAATTTGTAAAGAAAAAAAAAAGAACATAATTTGATGTTTCTTTATTGATTTAGTGCCTTTTCAAGGTTGGCACATTCTTTGACTAATTTTGTTTGTATTGTTTTGTTTTTGTTTCATAATCTTCAGATGTGTTGATGGTGACAAGTGCTAGAGTTACCACAGCCATGACTAAGTGTGTTCAATAATCACCAGTGATAAAAAGTTATGCCATCAACCAACCAGGGGCTGTCAGTTGAACATGCCTCTGACTTGTGCCATACATGCTAAATAAATATGTTCACTTCAGAGAGTGGAAAAGAATTATGTAAAATAGTTTGGCAATGTCTCATACATGTCTATGCATATGTACAGGGTAATGATGTGTGTATGATATATATGAGTAATATATAGAAATGTATATATAATGTTACATATATGTGTCATGAGTGTGTATATGTATGTATGTATATATATTTATATTATTATTTCATAGTCTATATATATTATACTATATATATAATATATATAATATAAACATATGTATATATATATGTATATATATATGTATATCTTATATTTATATATGTATTATATATATTTATACTAATATATATTATGTAACTATATATATATATATATATATATATATATATATATATATATATATATATATATATATGTTTGTATAGATATATGTGTATATCATATATAATATATATATATATATATATATATATTACTATATATATATGTATGTATATTATAAATATTGTATGTATATATATTTATATGTAATGTATTATAATTGGACATATATATGTATGTATATATATATATATTTACATATATGTAAAAATTATATATATATATATATATATATATTAAAGATATATATATATATATTAATATATATATATATGTAGTATATATATATTATATATATATATTATAGTATAGCGAGGTATATTTGAGTGAATATAAATCTGAGAATATGGAATTAATAACATATATAGTATTTATATATATATATAGATATATATATATATATATATATTTATATATATATATAATGTGTGTGTATAAATAAGTAGATATATGTATGTATATGCAAAGCTGTCAAGAGTGAAGCCAGCTCATGGCTGCCTTGTATGTATGTGTATATATGATATAATGTGTATATATATATATATATATATATATATATATATATATATATATATATATATATATATATTATACATATATACATATATATATATATATATATACATATATATATACATATATATATATGTATATATATATATATAATAAATATATATAAAATATATATATATATAGATACATATAACATGATAATATGTATATATGTATATGTATATGCACTTATATATAATGTATATATAACTGTATCTAATATATATATCTTTTATATGTAAATGTATATATTATACTTGTATATATGTATTCTTGTATATATATGTATATTGTTATATTTATATGTATATTATATATATATACATATACATATATATAAAGATGTATATGTATATATATAATGTAATATGTATATTGCCTCATGTATACTAGTATATATATATATATATTGTATGTATATATATGTATATGTTATATATGTATTATGTTTTATATATACATATACATAAGCATGTATATATATTGTATATATATGTATTCATTATAATATATATATAATGCATATATATATGCCTATATATTTATATATATATAATATATATATATATATATATATATATATATATATATGTATATATATACATATATATATATATGCATATATATATATGTATATATTATATAGGTATGTATATATATGTATATATATGTATGTATATGTATATATTTATATATAAATGTGTATATATATATATGTATGTATGTATGTATGTATGTATGTGTGTATGTATATATATACACACATCTATATATACTTAAATTTGTATATGTATATATATGAAAGAGAATATACATACATTTAACATGTCAGAAAAGAAGAAAGTGAAATGGTTATATTTTTTCTCAAATGTACAAATTTGTGGCCATGTACAGGTATTTTTAGGTAAATATGTAATACTGTGTGAAAGCAGTAACTCTGAGATTGCCCAGATACGTTGACATTTTATCAGGATCAAATATTTTAGTATTATTTCTAGATGTATTATAGTAAGCAAGAATAATAGCCATGTGATGCATGATTTCTTGCATTCCAGTTAGAGCTTTTATATATATGAATTTATTATATATTATTGTTATGTTACTCACAACTAATACTTTTATAATATTGAGTATAATATGGTTAACCTCATTTGCTTTAATAGGACATTCCAGTTTTTTTGTTTTGTTAGGTTGTAGGTGACATTGTGGCTTCTGGCTGCAAGGACTCGGTGATGTAGCAGCTCTTTTCTCTTCTTTCTTCAAATTTTAAAAGATCTATTGTCATTTTGAAAAAGAAATGAAAAATCATTTAATTGTTTATTTTTATTTGTTTATATATATATGTTTTGAATTGTTGTTATCATTGTCTGAACTCAGATTCTTTACCATTGGATTTAGAGGACACTTTCAGGTGGTGGTCCTCGTTTGTTTATTCAAATTGAACAAATAGGAAGATGAGTCCAGTATTTTTTGCCGTGGAATATTATGAATGTTGTTTTCTTTTATAATTATCTGTGTAAAGATCAAAGTTAAAGAATTGTGAAGCCTCATTTGTAAAAAGAAATGACATTTTTTATACTTTCACTTTAATGTAGAAATATTTTGATTGCAAAGTATAACAATTATTGAAGAGAACTTAAGTATTAAGTGTACATGAGCTTTAGGCATAACTTAAAGATGCTCAGCAAACAACAGTTGGCAAAAGAATATCTTGACAAATGTGTATTTTGTCCGGTGATACAAGTAATTTCATACATACATATCTACTTATAACTTCATATCATTAGCATAAAACATGAGAATCGAGAATCGATATAATTTTTAGTTGGTCAGAATATATAGAAAAAATACAAAGAAAGTAAGTCCAGAGTTTACCAATGGTAGTTCTATTTGATAATATAAATGAAGGTAGTTCTCATTGGAAAATGTGACAATAGTAGTGGCTGCAGTGATATATCTGTGTTGCAATGTTATGGTGTAGACATCCCAGTCCTGTGAAATCTTTCCGGTGAAAAAATTGAGAAAATATTCCCTTTAGATTAAATATTTTATATATGTATATTATATATAGATCTTATCTTGAATAGATTTAACATAATAAAAAAAGCTGTATTTTTTACAGTTTTCTATGTTTGGTAAAAAAAACAACAAAAAAAGTTATTTTACTAATTGGCTTTTGTGTAATGGGCAGGGAGTTGTGTGGTTGTAGAGTTATCTATTTGATACAAACTGCATATAATTGTTATATTAGGTTTATAAAGTAGGATTGAAAGGATGATAGACTATCAGTGTAAATATAAGATTTTATTTTAAATTGAAGCAAAAGTAATTGCAGACACTGCCCCATGCCCATTTATAAGAGGATGATATTGTTTGTATATTAATTCCATAGTGTTGGCATCAAAGTTATTTATATATCTATATATATATATATCTTTTTATTATGTTTAGTAAGATTTATTGAGGGCTCGGTAAGTACCAGAATTTAAGCTCTGAATTTGAATCTGTACTGATTCTATTATTGCATGAATCATACTTTAGTAATGCCATTTTCAAGATTTTTTTCATTTTATATATATATACATAATTATACCTGTGTTGCATTGTTGTCCTATGCAACTGACTGTATCCATCTGTGAACAGATACGTAAAAGGGAGTGTAAAGGCAGAAAAAAAAGAAGATTGTGAAATGGTATGACAATTGTCTCATGCATAATATGGACTTTGTTTGTTTTTTAGAAATGCGAAAGTGTTTTCCTTGTTTTTATGGAATGAATCATTGTTAGAATACTAGCTTGACGGAAAGCTACAGGAAAGAGAGTAGGGTCACAAAGCTGTAGGACAGATTGGTTGTCAAAGTTCGTGAAAATGAAAACCAAGTATTGCCCCCTCAAAAATTTTATTTGCATCTTCAGTAAATAATTTTCACTCTTATGTACTTGACAGTCCATTTTTGTTTGGTTTCATTACCAGAAGCTTATTTTGGTCAGTTGTATCTGAATGAAGAGCACCAAAACAAACGTAAGACAGAACTGATCCGGTATACTGTTTTTATTGTTAATGTTATTCCTTTTTCATGAGAGAAAGAAGGAAAAGAGAAAAGAGAAAAGTTTGACTATCCTCCAGGCCAGATCAGAAGGGTAGAAGAGAATCATTAATTTACTTTCCAGTTTGATGAGTAAGAAAATGGTGGATGGAGAATTATACATTGAAGCTGTAAATAATTTATATGTATGTGTGTGTGTATATATATATATATATATATATATATATATATATATATATATATATTTATATATATAAATTTCTTAACTTCCATCACCATTAGTAGTGATATGGGTACACAGGATGTCCATTCTCCTCATGTTTATTATCGTTATTCTTTTCACAATTTTTTTTGTAAGTTGCCATATGTTACCAAGTTGCCATTATTCTTTGTGCCAAGTATATTTTGTTTATTATAGCTTTTAATATATTTATTACTGTGTTCTTGTAACATATTTTTGAAACTAATTTCTTACTGTTGATTTTTTTCACCTTATTTTCACCTTTCCTTCTAACAAGGACACATCTACCACAGGTGTTATCAAGTGTCACAAGGTTGAAACCAAATTTTCTGTGAATATATATATATATAAATATATATTTTTGGTTATTTGCTATTTTGATTTTGTTTTGAGTTGCTGTGCTCGTAATTTTGATACTAGGTTATGATTATTGATATATGGTGTTTTAGCTATGTCCCTTTTTAAGATTGAATTTGTAAAGGGAGATTATTTGGCTCTGGGATTAATGAAAAAAAGAACAGGACATAAGTTCAGCTCAAAGGGCTTCACATTCCACAGGAGTAATTTTTACAAACAAGCAAGGCATATTTTGAATAAAGCAGTATATATTTTTTTTCCTCTTAGTGCAGATGCAGAGGTAGATAAGGTCATTTTCAAAATGATCATTTTTTGGGTAGTATTTGTAAGTGATATGTAAGAGATCTAATATTCTTTGACTGATGTCCAAGTGTGGAAACACCTCCAGAGAATCCATTTAATTTTAATATGTTACACTACTTTCATTTGCAAGGTTCTCCTTCTGGTGGAGTTTGGACTTCCTTGCAGTAGCATGTACATTGTGTACAGTCTTTTCATTCCATTTATTTATACTTCATGCTTAGTGATATATAGAGCACAAATTTTTAAGCATGATACTTGATTACAAGTTGAATATAAGAAGATATGTTCCATGATTTGCCTGTAGACCAGGATACAAGTTATGGTAAGAAATCCCCTACCTCTGCATCTGTCCAAGATTAAGATGGTTGTCATATAAAGAGTTTTCCAGGACCTTTAGTTGTAAACCTTTATACAGTGAACTTAATGGGACCAGTCTCTTTTCGGAATTTCTT
>NW_028234422.1:15472132-15474632 GCF_977035675.1 Penaeus japonicus
AAAAAAGATGAATGCTGATGTACTTGGCATGTTGTTTCCCCCCCCCAATGTTTTTTTTTTTTTTTTTTTTTTTTTTAAAAAAATTGTGAAACAATACAGAAAAAATTATCATATACTATTTTATGGCCACATAGTATTTCTGGTACGTTAGTAGCTTTTAGATGACCATTAAGATACAAATTTTATAATGCATAAAGACGGAAAAGGTTTTTGGTGATGTATGAGTATCAAAATTTGTAAAGTATTTTCCAACACAAACAAGAATCAGATTTTGCAGTGGTCTGATCAAAGACTTTATGGAGACAGACATTTTTTTAAAGTATCATGCACTTTATAGAGAAAAAAATCCTCTGTAATCCAGTAGTCCTAATAAAAGTCCATGTTTTACTATTTGTTATGTGAGAACATTTCCATAATATAAAATTTCACTCTCCGACAGAAAGTCAATATTTCATATATAGGATAATATAGAAATTTCCTTTCTAGTAATTTAAAATAATTTCATTTACACACACACACACACACACACACACACACACACACACACACACACACACACACACACACACACACACACACACACACACACTTACAATTACACGTATACATACACATACACATACACGTACACATACACAAAAAAAAATACGTACACGGATACACACACAATGATATTTTATATATATATATATATATATATATATATATATATACATTATGTATATATACAAAATTATATATATATGATTATATATATGTATATATATATACATATATATATACATATATATAAACTATAATAAACATAAATATACATATATAATAAACATATAAAAACATAAACATACAAAAACAGTATATATAAATAAATATAAATAAATATAAATATATATACATACATAATATATATAATTTACAAATACATACATACAAATGTAAAGTATATATTAAATTTTGTATGTATATATAAATTTTTTATGTATAATATAAATTTGGTAATATATTTATTTATATATATAATATATAAATAAAATAATTATATATTTATAAATATGTATATATATATAAATATAATAAATAATATTTATATATATATATATTTATATATCTAAATATATATATAATGTATTATGTAATGTACGTATGTAAATATATATGTATATATAAAATTATATATATATATCAATTATACTGAATATGATATATAAAAATCTATTAATTATATATATATGTATAATGTACTATAAAAATATATGTATATATATATATATAATGATACATATATATGATATGTATATTTATATATATGTAGTATATATGATGTTTAAATATGTATGTAAAATTTATATATATATAAATATATACAATGTATAGTATATATAAATATATGAATATGTATATATAAGTATATGTATATGTATCTATAATTCTGTATTTATAAATATCTGTATAATGGTAAATATATGTAATTATAAGTATATAAAATAAATGTATTTGTATACATAATATGTATATATATATGGTATTTTCTAGTATATATAATGTAAATGATATAATATATATATATATATATATTTATATGTATATGTATATATATATATGTTTAAATTTCCAAAAAAGTATAAATATATATCTATGTAAATAATTTTATATTATTATATAATATATATTATATATAAAATGATATATGTATATATATATATCATATACATATAAATACATATATGTATATGCATGATATATATGTATATATGTAATATATATATCTAAATATATTTAAATATAAATATATATTTAAATCTATATCTATATATATACATGCTTAAATATAACCAAATAAGTCTATGCATAAATATATATATACATATAATATATAATATATATATATATATATATATATATATATCTATATATATAAATATATACAATACATATAAATACATATAACGTATAATGCATAATCTATATATAAATATATAAAAAATATATATTATATATATAAGATATATACATATATATATAAAATATATATCTTATTTATATATCTTTGGATATTTATATATATATGTAAAAATATATGTATATTTAACATTATGATTAATAAATAATAATATATATATACATATAAACTAAATATAATTAAGTGTGGTATATATATATTACGTATAAGTAATTATATATATAATAATATATTATATATATATAGATAAGCTATATATATATTAAATATTCATATATATATATAATATATATATATATAATAATATATATACATATATATATTTTATATATATATATATAATATATAAAATATATAACGTATATATTAATATATATATATAAATATATATATATTCACGTACTTATTGTTATAGATTATATATAATATATATATATAATCATATACTTTATATATATATATAATAATATTATTATATATATATATATATATATATATATATTATATAAAATGTAGCATATATATTATATATGGTATATA
>NW_028234422.1:15487132-15507132 GCF_977035675.1 Penaeus japonicus
ACAGATGTGTGTGTATAAAAAAATTAAAAATATAAAATAAAATATATATATATATAAATATTATTTATAAATTTAACATATATATATATATTATATATATATATAAATCTATATAAATATATAAATTTTTATAAAAATAATATATATGTACATATAAACAAATATATAAAAATACATAAATATATTATATATATACATAAAAATATCATATATATATATTATAAATATTAAAAAAATATAAATAATATATTTCATTAAAAACATACAATATTTATATGATAAATATATATTAAATTTTAATATAATTTTCAAATAATATATATATATCATATTTAAATAATATATATAAAATATATATATATATATATATATACCAATATATTATATAAATAAATTCATAATATATAAATTTTAAATAAATATATATATAATTATAGATATATAAATATCATATTTCATATATATAAATATTTTCATAAAAAAATAATTATGTAAATTTCATATAAACATAAAATATTATATATAAATACATATAAATATCTATAATATATATTATAAATTTTCATAAATATATATTTTTTTTTCATATATATGATCTAATATATATATATTAAATATATATAAAAAAAATAATATATAAATATAAATATTCATATATATTAATTATTTAAAATATATATTCATATATTGTAATATAAAAAAAAAATTTTTAATATATAATATATTAAATATATATATATAAAAATATATAAATAAAAATTAAAAAATAAAATATATAAAAATATATATAATATAAATTTAAATATGTCCCCCATATGTAGTTTGCCCACGGGTTTGTACTATATGCAGAACAAAAAATATTCAAAAATGGTGTGTGTATAAATATAAATAAATATATAAACCATATTTAAATATAATATATATTTATAATAATTCATATTCTGTATATATTAAAAAAAATTTCAAAAAAAAGTATAAACATTTTCAAATTTGAAAAAAAATAATATAAAGTATGAAAATAAAAAATATGTATATGTATACATATAATATGAATATATATAAAATAAATAAATAATTATTAATACATATATATAGAAATATATAATAAAATTAAATTATATTATAAAGTAAAAAATAAAAAATATCAATATGCGTAAATATGTATTGTATAGTAGTTTTTATATGTGTGTGAAAAATATATGTATACTATATGTATATATATGTAAAATATGTATATATATATACAAATATATGAATATGTATAAAAATATATACATAAAGAATATAACATATAAAATATTTTGAATATAAACATATATTTATATATGAAAAAAAGTATAAATAAATACATGACTAGAATATAAAAATTATTTTTTAATATATATATATATATATATTTATACACACACATACACACACACACAAAATAAATTTGTTTGAAAATAAGACAACAGTTTCAAAATCCACCTATTTATATACATATGAAATTATTTTTCCATAAACCGTAAGCATACGTGTAAATTAGATATTTTCTTTAAAATGCATTGTTATTAACTTGTTAACCCTGAAGTGAACTGTTAACAGTATTTAAAGCTATATAGGGAATAATTGCAGATATTTTTATATTGCCACTAATATAGATTTAAATCTGTTATTAGTACCATAAATTATCAGTGTAAATCTGGGTTCTCTTCACTCTAATATTAATAATAGTTTATTCATAATAATATTAACATGATGCTAATCTGTTGCTAGTAATTCATATGCCTATATATGGCTAGAAGTGAAAGCATTAATTATAACAATCTTAGTAGAATAAAATCTATTATTAAAAATTATAAATTAAGAAATGTATGAGGCTGTTAAATTATATCTGATTAGAAGACCCTTACTCAGTCTCTTCAAATATATACAGTATATATCCATGTGTATCTTGTGAGTATGTATATATAATATATATAATGAAAAATATATTAAAATATATATATTAAATATATATATAAATATAAATGTGTGTGTGTGTGATTAAGTAGTATATATATATACCAAAATTTTTTTTTTAAAAAGGGATATATTATACATATATATATATATATATATATATATATAAAAATAATAGTAGTTTTGAATTATATGTATTAGATTGGTCTTAATATGATAAGTAATAAATTCCAACCACAATGAATTCGTAGAACTTAAATGATAATTACAGTACCAAAAAATCGGCAAAGGCCGAATTTAGTATAGTTTAGTATAAAGACATATAAAACATATATACTTTTATATATATATATTGTATATATATATATAATATATATATTTGTATGTGTGTGTTTGTGTTTTTGTGATTATGTATACTGTAACAACACTTTAGACCTTTCTTGTAATCTGGTTAGTATTATGTAATATAATTTGTTAGGGATACCTTGTTAAGAGAAAGGTTGAAATTTATTGCTAATATATATCATATTTGCATCATCCAAACATATGCCAGACACAAAAGCAAGTCCAAAGTGTTTTAGTAAAGATCGGACATCAGTATCAGATCTTTGGCTCTGAAATTACAACAGTACACGTAAGATTTTGGAAGCTTTAGCCCTCTTCAAAGTTAGCCCGCATCTGGATGTCAACCATTTTTGGATGTCCATTTTTTTTTTTTTTTTTTTTTTTTTTTTCGTGCTTGTGTCCTATGTTCTACTTATGGTACAGAGGGTCAAATCACCAAAATATATGTAAGTGGGTCACACTAGATTGACATTACCTTAGACCTTATTCTATAGGTAATGTCAAGCTGTTACTTTCAGTATGACAAGTCTCCCTCATATAGCAGGTTAAGGTAATCACAACAAGGCAACCCTTGATCTCAAAAACAAACTGGTAGAATTGCTACCAGCAGTAGGAAGACAGCTGGACAAAGTGTGTAAAGAGCTAGGGCTTCCAAATTGAAGGAAATTTTAGTTCCATTAATTATCAAGTGTATTCTTTATTCAATAGCCAAAGACATAATTACTCTAAAGGCACACCATACTCAACAATATACTTTAGATGCAATGCAAGATTAGTATATGGTCAATGTATGGATAAGTGAAACGATTTCAGTTAATTGTTCGTCATTTTTTCTCTCATCATATGTTCTACGGTCTCCACCTGGTGGAAGGTGAGTGTGACAAAGGAACTTTTGATTCCATGTATAGACAGTGTAACTTTATAAACAATTGCATTATCCTCGGGAAGAATAATCTCTCCATGAAGCAGAGGGATCAACTTGGCTAATTACAATAGTATATCTGTGTGACTGGGTAGTTTTGCATAGTGTATTGTGTCACTTGTGTTTCTCAAAAACAAATAAGTTAAACAATCACAATAAGAAAGATATGCTTTAATTCAAAGTTATTGAAATCAGTAATTCTAAATTCCTTTTAGTGAAGGAATGAAAAATCTGTGTATGGATATAATCACACCCTTCAAGTTCATTCTTCTGGTGTGTGGTGTAGGATTATTTGATTTAAAGGGTGAACCCTAGAGATTTTATTCTATCCTCCATCGTCAGCTGTATTTTTATTCATGTTTATATAAATAATTTGTTTTAGAATTTATACTGACACAGATAGTTTTAAAGAGTGGCAATCGAACACAATGCAATATGGTTATCGGTGTTGACAGTGATACTTTATTTGTGAAAAGGATAAATATTAAGTAAGATTCGTAATTAAGGCATTACATTTTAGCACACACACTAAGTATATAGTAAAACTTGAGGTATGCTTATATAAATATGCACAAAACATATGTATCCCAAGGGGATAAGCAATAAAAAGATTGCATGTATATATTAAATTCATATATTACAGTGAAGGGGGAAACTTTGCTCTTTAGCGAAATAATTTGAATCAAATACGCCACATTTGCAAGCAAATGGTATTACTGCATGAAACAGCCACAGTGCATGTCGGCACCAATGTTCAACAGTACATTGTAAATCTAATTATTTCATTATAGCAACTATAAAGCATCATTGGAAATTTCACAAATAGAATAAGGAAAGCATATTTTTACACTGAAAAGGAATTAATCATATTTGTGGAATTTGCATATATACAAACGTTCATATATATGTATATATAAGTGTGTGTATACATATATATATATATATATATATATATATATATATATATATTTTTATACATTAAAAATATACATAAAAAATAAATACAAATACATATTTATATATATATAATAAATATATAAATATATATATAAAATATATATATAAAATTTAAATATAAATATAAATATTTAATAAATATGTTTTTAAAAATATATAATATATATAATAAAACATAAATTTATAAATAAATAAAATATAAATAATAATAATATATAATAAAGTATAATATAATGTTTATAAAATATATATATATATAAAATACAATATTTATAGATATATATATACATTAAAAAATATATTATATATATACACCATAAAAGTATATTTATTTATAAATATATGTATTTATATATATATTTATATTTATAATAAATTTCATATAAATTTACATATTAAAATATAATATAATTATACATACTACATACATATAATAAATATATATACATTATATATATATTAATATATATATATATAATAAATAATATATATATATTAAATATTCATGAAATATTTTATTTATATATTGTTTTAAATATATATGTAAATAAATTTTTTTATATATGTATTTAATCAAATATAATATTTATTATATATAATGTAAATATATAAATAAGAATATTATAATATATTTAAAATATATTTATCTAATATATGTTTTAAATTAATAATATTTAAAAATTTTATATATAAAATAAAATTTAAAAAATATAAATATAATATATAAATATAATCATATTTAATAATGAAAATCAAAAGTAAATATACTTCAAGAAAAAGGAAAATTTTTGATTAAAAGGTTTTATGACCATATTTTTTTTTTTGATAGAGCAAGGGAATTTTTTAATAAATTTTTTTAAAATCCAAAAAAGAAGTTTCACATGTGACTCATGACAGTAACATCTGACATCTGCCAACCATTGACTAAGGAAATCCTCTTGCAAATAAAACATATACAAATAAAGGGACATATAAAAAATTAAAACACAAACAAAAACACACACATACAAACGCATTAAAAAATACATATTTACACACCCACACCCAGACAAACACACACCACACCCACACACACACACCACACACACCCACTCACTACACTCCACACACACAGACACCCAAACCCACCACACACACACCCACCCACACATCCACAAACACTCACACACTCCCACACCACCACAACACATCCACACACACAAACAAACAACACACACACAACACAAATACACCACACACACACACATACACACCCACTCATCCAAAACCACAAATCCCACACACACCCCACACACACCCACACTAAACACCATCCACCACACACACCACACACACCCCAGTACACTCACTCCAGCATCACTCACACACACACACACACCCCCACACACACACACCCACACACCCACACACACAACCACACACACTCACAACCACACACACCGAACAACACAACCACACACACCACACAACCACACACACCGACACACAACCACAACCAACACACCCCACACACCCCCACACACACCCACCCCCACACACCCACACAGACAACACACCACAACACATCAACACACACACCAACCACACACACCCCCAACCACGCCGACCTCACACACACACACACACACTCACACCACACACACACTCACACACACACAACCACAAACACACACCCACACCAACCCTCCTCAATCACACACCACACACACGACACACACACAGACCCCACCCAACACGTATGACACAAAACCCATACACACACAACACATACACACACACATAAAAGACACACACCACACACCCACACACACACACACACTCACACACACACACTCACACACACACATAACACACACCAGACACACACACAACCTCACACACACTCACACACACCACACACAACCACAAAACACAAACACACACCACACACACAAACACAACACCCACAAACAAACACACACACCCACACACAAACACACACAAATACACTCACACATACACACACACACATACCCACACACTAACAACCAAACACACACAACCCCCCCCACCCCCCCACACACACACACACACACCCACACACTCACACACACACACACACAACACACAGAGCCAATCAAAAAGAGCCACACACAAACACACACAAACCCTGCACACAACACACACACTACACTCTCAAACACCGTCAAACACACACACACCTCACACACAAACTCCATAACAAAGAGCCAAACACACACTCTACAACCCACACACACCGACTCAGCCACACACACACACACACACACACACACCCACACACAAACACTCCTTACACACACACACCCACACACACACAGCCCCACACCAACTCATCACAAAAACACACACACACTCAAACAAATATATATCACTCAAACAGCCTCAACTAGAAACAAAAACACAACAAAAAACTCCGTAAAAATAACATAAAAAACAATGCATCTATACTAAATCTACAAAACTATATCTAAAAAATATACATTACCAATATCACAAACTAAAAAAAATAACTACAATCAAAAAATCTAAAAGTCACACTTCACTCTCTACACAAATCATAAAAATTCACCTCACAAAATAACTAAATCAATATAAAAAAAACAATATCAAAATTCAACTCTACCAAAATAACAAAATATACAAAAATCCCTAAAAAAATATATATCATAAAACCAATAAAAATAAAACATACATAAACTAAAAACTGAACAACACCACACACTATAAAAATACCAACAGATCCCAAAAAAATCCTATAAAAAAAAACACTATATATAATCCAAATATAAATATGTATCAAATAAAAACACAAATATCAACCACATAAACAATCAAATATGAAACTATCTTAATAAATATCTAACAACATCTAAACCAAAACAAACCATATCATATCTCCAATCAAATATGAAACAAGTATCAAAATCTGAATAAAATGTAACATCTAAACTAAGTTAATATATCAGTATAACAAAGAGCAAATAAATATTAATATAACTAAATGAAAATCAATGTCTCATTATATATATATAAATTCGCTGAGACTATTGTATATAACAAAAAAAAACATATGCATCAATAATAAATAACAAATTTATATATAATATATCTAAGATCTCTTCCAATCGACTCAAAAAATAAAAAATTATATATGAAATAACTATATTCAATATGAATATAACATATAAATATAAATATAAATCTATCTAATTCTCTTAAATAATAAACATCATAAGCATATATATAAAATATAATATACATATATACATAAATAACAATATCTATATAAAACTAACTGAAATTAATAAAAAAAACAATAACAAAAACAAAGAATAACAATAACAAAATAAAAAAAAATAATAAATATAAATATAACTCACTATATCACATAAACTATGCAAAATATATAAAAAATAAAACAATATAACTAACACAATATAAATGAAAAAAAATATAAATATATCAATAAAACTATATCTATCTTATATCTCTAACTGAGCTATCTATATCAAAATAAATTATATAAATATAAAAAATTAATAACATAAAATTCATTTATAATATACATATATATGTTTATATATCAATGTATATAAATATACAAATTCAAATGTATTTATAAATAATTAAATAAATGAAAAATATTATTATCTATAAAATTCATATATACTTGTTTAATAAATAATATACATATATATATAATTATAAATATATATGTGTCAAATTAATAAATTGTACATAAATATATATATATAATATCAATATATAAATAAATATATCTATAAATAATCAAATATATTCATGTATAAATATTTATATACAAATAAATTCATATGTAAAAATTCAACTATATAAAATATCATATATAAATATATAAATAAATATAAAATATAAATATACTAATAGACATATATGTATAAACATATTATTTCTAAACGAAAAATATATAAACCATATACATAAGTAAATATAATATTTAATTTTTATTAAAAAACTATAAATCTATATATATATCTATATATATATTAGAATAAATGAATATATCAATGTATTTGAATATATATATATATGAATATAAATATGTAATTTGAATATATAAAAATATATAAATAAAAAAATATATATATATATATATTATATGAATATAATAAAAATATGGATAAATATATGAATATATTTATATCTGTATATAATATATGAAGATCTTTACGAAAATATATATAAATAAATATATAATATATATAAATATATATATAACATATACAAATATATATATATATAGATATCCTCTATATATGAAAAATATCTTCTTACATATATAACAAAAAATAAGATATTTATTAAATTTATATATTTAAATATATATAAATACAACATATATAAATAAAAATAAATATATATATATATATATATATATATATATATATACATAAAATGTGTTTTATAATATAAATATATAAATATATACTTTGTAAAATTACAATATATAAATGTTCAAGTACAAATAAAAGAATATGTATAAACATATGCATTTTGTAAATATACAATAAATATATATATATATAAAATATATATATATATTATATAATATATTCATTTATATATATACATAAAATAGAACTATTTATAATATAAATATTTAGAAATAAAAAATACATATAATATATATAAATATATATAATATATATATTTACTATATATATATCTATATATATCTATATATATATGTAAATATATACATATATATACATGTATATGAATAAATACATATAAATGTATGTATAAATTTATATACATATAATGTATACATATGTAAATACATAGATATATGTATATGTATATATTTTATATTGATATATATACATAAAATATATAATTATATGTATATATATGTATATTTAATATAAGTATACATAAGTATATTTAAATATTTAAATATATACATACATACATTACATCATATATACATATATTCCATATATAGAATATATCCATATATATTATATATATAATATATATATATTTAATATATATATATAAATATAAAACTATATAAATATATAATATAAAAATATATATATATATATATATATATTTAAACATATATATGATATATAAATATATATATATATAAATTATAAATATATCTATATATATATAAATAGGTTATATATATATATATAAAATAATAATATATATATAAATATATACACCCTTATCTTGAAGCGTCAAAGTCTGAAATCATTCACCCTCATCGGCTCTGTTGGCGTAACGACAGCGAAAGTGTCGTACCACACTTAGCACAAACCCGCCGTCAACGCTCACAGAGCGACCCTGACTATGTGAGTGCCTTTGAAAAACAATTTTGGTGTAGTGTCAGTTATTTGCTTCTTCTGTCTGATGAAAAAACACTTTGAAATTCATAAGACAAACGACAAATACATATCTGTTTGCCTTTAAGAATTTATGTCGTATGTGAATCTGAATGCTAACATCAATGATACTTAAGCATGAAAAAAAATTTATTCTTCACAAAAAACTAGTTGTGGCAGATTAGTAGTCAGGTAAATAGATCTTATTTTTGTCAGACAACATAGAATGCATTTCATGATACATCAATCAAAGCAAATTTTATTCTAGGCATAGTCACCTAGGTATTCTATACTTTTTCATGATATTTCATTGGCAATACATCCATTTTGTGCGTGTATTACAGATGTCATGTTTAAAATAATATCGCCTACACAAAAAATATTATTATTTGCAAACATTTAGTTATCACTGTTATAATTAAACTCGGATTTTATTGTTTTATGTGAGTTACCGACTTGATTTACTTCAGTTTTTCTCAGAAGAGACCACTTGCTGCCCATCAAAATCTAAACAAATTCGAACATATTACCTAATGTGACTATATACTTTAATAGCCTTTGATTACAGTCTGCCTGAGAATAATATAAAAATACACCAATAGGACGTTTTATTGCTGTTTAAATGTTTTCTCATGTCAAATACTTAGAAAATCAGTTTCTTACGAGTAAAAAGTAAATGTAATCCAAGCCCAAAGGAGTCAAACAATTATTGCATCTCCATTTATCAAAGCTACATATCGGGTAGTTGTTTTACAAATTTCACGCATGAACTGGAATCTCAAAATATGCAGTATACTATACATTATAATCCTACTTCATTGTTACATAAATTTTGTTGTAAACCATCAATTAAGATACCTTTAAACGTTGAACGAGATTGCCGTAAAATAAAAATCAGAAGTATTAGGATTTACGCCAATCGACGATGGTTCGTCGCGCAGCCTGTTGCGCCCCTGTGGATAGGTTGGTAACCGTGGGCGGGTTAAGTGGCGCTTTCAATGAACTTGAAATACGGCGACAAATTAATTGGCGAGTTTTTGCAATTATTGCAGTGGTGACTGGTGGACATACTTCATGCAGTGAGGGAAGGATGGGGTACGGGGGGGGGGGGGGGGGGAGGGGGGGGTGGGGTAGGGGTGTGTCTTGCGGGGAGAGTCTAGAAGTAGAATAGGGGGGTGGGGGGGAGGGGGGGGTGGGGTCGAGAGGGGTTGTTGATGTGGATTGGTCTTATATATATATATACATATATATAAATAAATATATATATAATTACATATATGTATAAATATTTATCCATATATTTATATACATATATTTATATATATATATAATATATAAGATATATATATAAATTTATATATACAGGGAGCTGCTATGCAGAGTGTGTGTTTATGTTGTGGGGGGGGGAGGAGGGGGGAGGGGAGGGGTGGGGGGGGGGATGGGTGAAGTATTGGGGGAGGGGGGGGGGGGGGGTGGGGGTGTTTGTTTGGTGATGGGGGGGGGTTTGTGTGTGTGGTTTTGTAGGTTTTTGTGGTGGGGTAGAGTGTGGTGTGGTTTGGTGTGTTGAGTGAGTTGTTTGCGTGTGTGTTAATTGGTTTGTGTGTGTATGTTGTGTTTTGTATGTTTGTGTGTTGTGTGTGTTTGTTTGTGTGGGTTTGTGTTGTCTTGTGTGTTTGAGTGTATGTGTTTTATGTGTGTTTGTGTTGTGAGAGTGGAGGTTGGATGGTGAGATTTTGGGGTAGGCAGGTTTTTTTTATATTATTATATTTAGGTATGATATATTTTGATATGAGTTGTTGTTGTTTTTTTTGTGATTTTGGTTTTAATTATGTTTTTGTGTTTTGTGGAATGGTGGGTTATGTTATAGGTAGAGGTGGTATTATTTTGTTTGGTGGGGGTGAGGGGGAGTGGTTGAGGTGAGGGTTATGAATGTTGTGTGTTTTTATTTTTATGTGTTTGTGTTAGTTAGGATATATTTTTTGTTAGGTGTGTGGTATATGGGGGGGGGGTGGGTGGGGTCATATTATTTGGTGTGGTTTGTGAAGGGAGAGAGGGGGGGTGAGTGGGTTCTGTGGGGGGGGGGGGGGGGTGGTGTGTGGTGGTCTATCTGAAACACTAACATCACAAAAAAAATACACAACTCACTCAGGATAAATATCTACTAAAATGGTACCTGAACCCAAATCAAACAACACAATCATTATTAATCAGCCAGTATCATTCCCCTGCAGAGCAGACGGCCTCTCAAGAGGTTATGCCGGGTACCCCACCTACTGAATATATAACTATATATATATATATAATATATAAAAATATATATAAATCATATATAAATATATAAATATATATATCTAATATATATAGATATATAATTATTTATATATAGATAGATACATATTCCTTATATAAATATGCGCTAGTCACTAGACAGGTAATAATTACATATATATATAAAGAGATATTTAGGACCATCTCGACTACTGATTATATGTATAGCGAGCTTTGTCTTGAGTCGAGCGAGTGATAGGCGGGAGCGATTAATATGGGAGGTTTGGCTGGGGTGGGGGGGGTGGAGCGGGGGGGGGGGGGTAGTTATAGGGGGGGGAGCGTGACAAGGAGAGCGTGCGGTATTATAGGTGTATAGGGGGTATATATATAGAGGGGTGATGGTAAGTCACAGGGGGTACATAATAGTATAGACTAGTGGGTACAGAAGGAGTGAGGGGTAGTACATATCTAATAATCTGTATATATATAGAAGGACGGGTAGGGTAAAAAGGAATCATGAGGTATTGGGCGAATATAAAGGATATATCCATAGATTTTGATATATAGATCGTGAATACAAATAATGTCACTCTACTCTGTCATGGGAAATGTATATATATAAATATATAAAGGGGGGTGGTACGGAGATGGTGTAGTCTGGTAGGCAGGTGAGAAGTCGAGGAGTAAGACACATACACACAGTGTAGTAGACGACAGGGAGATTAACTAATTTATATATGTAATATATAGATTATATATATGTATATATACATATATAGAGATATATATATTTGTAAAAATACATATATATATTGGTAGCATAGTGTAATTGTGGCGAACTATCATCTTCTCGGAGCTTATATACATATGTATAGCCTATATAAAATATAATAGGGGTGGTAGGGGTATATAATAGACAGAATATACATGTATATATACAGATATATACATATATTACCATATAGTATATATAAATATATAAATCATATATATATATATATTAATATTAGTATATTTATATACATATATATATACAGATATATGCATAAATATATATATATATAAATAAAATATATATATACATATAATAATCCATATATATTATATATATACATATTATATATACATAATATAAGTATATAAAAACCAATCTAAAAAAATCTAACATATCTATAACATATATATACATGTTTATATAAATACATATATATATATACAGGGGGGTATATAAATACATATATATATTATATACATATATATAAATATAAACAGATATATGCATATTATATATAAATAATATATATATATAATATATAAATACATATATAAGTAAATAAAAAATATATATATATACCTATGTTATTGTATATAAAAGATAAATGAAATAAATCATATGTATATATACAATATAGAACTACATACAATATATAATATATATGTCTATATCAAATATATATACAAATAACTTTATTAACTAATCTAACTACCCTAATGTTATATATAAAACTATACTATTAATTATATAAAAACAAATAAATCTATATATAAATAATAATATAATATAATAAAATATAACACTACTCTCTATGCCACTAACAGTAAAAACAATAAAAATGTAACTATCTAACATGTAAAAAAACAGTAACTAACAACATACTATATGTATATCAATGAATCTCTCACCATAAAACAACTCAGTAAGTATATCTAACCAAAACAATAATTATAAAACGCAGAACAATCAAACTGTAAAACAATAACCATCTAAAAACTCCATATATTAGATACATAAATATATATAAAATAAAAATTAAATATATATATAAAATCAAATAAAAATAATAATAAATTACATAGCTAAAAAAATATTATATAAAAATAACACTAATAAATTAAATTATTATAAAAATATATATTTATATATATATATAAGGAAAATATAATATCTTAAATAAATAAATATATATAAATATATAAATATATAAAAAAGAATTATATCACATCAAAAAATATATAAATAAAAAAATACCTTAAATATTGTATAAAATATATTAAATTAATATTTATATATTATATATAAAAATATAACTATATGTATATAAATATAAAAAAATATATATTTGCAATATTTAGTATAAATCCATATATTTAAATTTATATCCCCATTATTTAATATAATAAAAATTTATATAAAATATTATATTTATATATTTATATATATATAAGTATATATGAATTTATGGTTATAGTTATAAATACATACACACACATTGATTAATGTTTTATTTGAAATGTGTATGTGCATATTAAGATTTGGTGATGAAATGGATGCAGATTTTTTGCATAAATTTGGAAAACTTATGTGTGCTATGCGGATAAAAGTTTTTCAGAGTATAAAAAAAAATTTTCCCTTTAAACTGTAAATTATGTTTAAAAATTGCAAAAAAAAATTGAAGTTCTTTATGGTTTTGAAAATAATTGATTTAAAATAGTAATGAAAAATTGGTTCTTTTTTTTGAATTTAAAAAATTTATAGTCCCAATACTAATATGTGTTATTATTGTTATTATTTCTTATGTTGCAATAGATAAATGTATTTTGTTTCTTTTTATGATACTGTATTAGTTGTGAAACAAGGTTTCCTTGTTAAGATGTCCTATTATTTGATTTATATCAATTTTGATGGTAGCGGGTATGTTAAAGTACATGATGGGTTCTGTGATTGGTGAGGGGCCTTAGTACCCAATGTGGCCCCAAGTGTTAAATTAAAAAAACCCCCAGGCCGGGCAGAAAAAAAATCCCCATAAAAAAGGAACCCTGAGTAGGAGGAATGGGCCCCGGCAGAATATACCGCCCAAAAGGGCCCGTGACCCACAGGACCGAAGCCCATAAGAAAAGACATCTGACAATCCCCAACCCCCCGACTCGAATTGCATAACCCGGGCTGTGCTATGGACAACCAATCCCTGTATTAATGATCAGACAAAAGAATCCGCCCAGTCAGATCTTACTGGGGTTAACATAAAGGCTTGAGCCATCCCTTTAGGGCAATAAGAATTTTATGGGTTATATTCCAAAATCTGATTTTAAAAATCTGCTTGAAAAATTAGTGTTATAAGCAAAGGAACAACAATCAAGTTATTGCAAGTTTCAGCAATTTTTTTAATATGTAGTTAATTTTCAGTTACTGGTATATATATAGATATTTAGTGTGAGTGGGTGTTTGTAATTATATATATATATATATAAAATAAAAAAAATATATAAATATATATTTTGGGTTTTTAAAAAAATTCATTTAATAAATTTATATGGATAAACATAAAAAAAATAAATATATAAACAAAATAATATATTATATAAAAAAAAAAAATATATAAATTATATATTTATATATTATAAAAATCAAATTTCTAAAAGAATAAAGAAATTAAAATTTTTTTTTATAAAAAAATGAAAATATATTCATTATATTAAATAATATATATATTATATAATATATAATAAATATAATATATATAAGAAAATGAATATGTATAGTAAAACACATGCTCTATATATTTATGAGTGTTTTTTTATATGTATACACAAAACCCACCACAACACACACACACACACACACACAACAATAAATATAATATATAAATAATATATAAATATAAATATATATATATATATATATAAATATATTGAAAAGTATATACACATAGTATTTTATAATTGTATTAATAGTAGATTTGTAACATTATACAATATTATATATACATAAATATATAAATATATTATAAATATATATATTAAAATATAAATATAAAATATGAAATAAAAATCAGATATAAAAAATCTTAAAACCTACCTATGTCTAATGTTAACATAAAAGTAAATATTCAAAATATACATACATATATTGGGAAATAAGGACACTAAAAGTTATAAATAATATATATATTATATATAAAAATAAATTATATATATATATATATATAATGTGGTGTGTAATATATATAAATTATATTATAAATATATATATATATATATTATAAATATATAAAATAAATTATATATATTTATTTATTTATGTATATATAAACATATATTATATAAAGCAAATGTATGAAAACATCAATATATAAATCTATCCTAATAATTATCGTGGTATATGTAAGTATATATATATATATATATATATATTATATAGGGATATTGGAATTTTATACTTTATTATATAAAAAGACAAAGGTAGGGATACAGATATAAAATTGATATACATTATAATATGTATGTAAAAAAGGTACTCTCTCCCCTCTTTTCTCTCTCTTCTTCTCTCTCATATAAATATAAAAAAATATATATTATAATATAATATATATATATAAATTTATATAAAAAAAAGATAAATATATTTAATTTTTAAAATATTTATTATAAAATAAAATATAAAATACATACATAATACTATATAATATATAGAAATACATATATTTATATACTATAATTTCATAAAATATATATATATTAAAATATTAATTATGATATAAGTAGAAAAAGATAGATAACTAAAAGTATATAAAAATAATATATATATAATGTATAACAGATATAAATATCGTTACCCCACCTAAGTCCCAAATATTACATATGAGTATAATTCATACATATAATATATAATACATAAAATTTTTGTATATATATAATATATAATATATATTTATATATATATATAAAAAAAAAATTTTTACATATAATATGAAATAAATAAAATATTATTTTAAGAATATATATTTATGAAAATGAAAATATATATAAATTAAAATATATAAAATATATTATATAGATAATTAAGAAAAGGAAAACATTGAAACATAACAAAAAATAATGTAAATATATATACATATTATATTATATATAATATATATAAAATTAAAAAAATATAATGTGATATGTTAAATTCTTAATATATAAAAATATATATATATATATAAAAAATATATATATATAAATATATATAAAATTTTATATATTTATACTATATAATATAGATAAAAATATATATGTAAAATGCTTATAAAATATAAAAAATAATAAATATATATATATATATAAATATATATATATATAAAATATATATAAATTTTATATATAAAAAATATATATATATATGTATATGTAAAAATAATATTTATACATATATTAGATAAAATATACATTTTATATACTAATACATATTTATATATATATATAATATAGTATATATATAAAAAAGAGAGAGAGAGAGGAGAGAGAGAAGAGGAAGAGATTTATATATAGATAAATTAGCTTGTATGTTGTATGAAGGGAAAAACCCAATTTTTAAAACGAGGGCGTCGAGAAGAGGAAATATGATATTTTGACTCTGTTTAAACCACTCTCATTCTATACGTAGAATCAAAAAATTGGCCATCCCATGGTTAATTTTTCCTAAAGTAAGGAAAGTAAAATAAATTATTTTCCCCCAGTTTTAAAGGTTTTTTCTTGGGGTTAGAAAGTTTTAGGAAGGATAGAAGTATTGTTATTTCATTGTGTGTGTAGGTACTGGAAGTCTGAGCCTGTTTTGTGAATTTTCTAGCACTTATGGGTGGACAATTATTTAATGTAAGTGGAGCACAGTGTCTATTGTTTACTTATCTAATTTGAATTTATTCGTACTCGGTAGAATTTTATTTTCTAATCTAAAGTTCGTAATTTCGGGTCAGGTCTTGTCGAAAGATGGTCATTATTGCATATCAGACTAATTGCAGGTTTAGGCGAGTTGGGCTAACACTATTAGAAGGCTTAGTTATGATAGGGAATTATAATTTTAGTGCTGTCTGTAGTCAGCACCTAGTTGTTTTTATTTGATAGAGCAATCTCGTATGTCGATGGTTTTTCCTTTGTAGGAACAATGCCTTGTTCGCTTGCTGATTATATACATACATACATACATAGTAAAACATTACTTTAAATTTTAAATATATACATATTATTATATATATTTCATATATATAACATGCTATAATATATATATAATATATATATATATATATATATAATATATATATGATCAGTATATAATATCATATATTCATATATAGTATAATAATTAATATAATGGTATATATAACTATAACTTATCCATATCATATAATATACTTATATATATATTATTTGTATATTATATGCTATAACATATACATATAGATACATATATATATAGTATTGTTATATATAAACTTTATATTATATTATATATATATAGACTATATATTACTATATTATATGTTATATAGAAATATATCATATAGTGTATACTTCATATATATATATACTTGTTATATAATATATATATATATATATTTATATAATATATATATATAGTATATACTATACACCTAATATATATATATATATATAGTATAGTATATACTTAGTACACACACAAATATCATATATAATAAACTATACATATACATACATATGTATACATATATGTATATACATATTATAATCATATATTATTTTAGTCTATATATATATTATAGTACTATATTATATTATACTATAATATCATAGTAAATATATGCTGTTGTGTGTGTGTGTGTGCTGTGATGCGAAGATACTACCACTATGTGTGTGTATACATAAAGATATATATGATATATATAAAATGAATATATAGATATAATATTCTATATATGATATACTATATATATTATATATAATAAATATTATTAGATATATACATCACATATGTGTGTATATATACATATATAATACAAACACACATATTAATCACACACACATACACACACACACACACACACACACTTTACACACACACACACACACACTTTACACACACACACACACTTTACACACACACACACACACACACACACTTTACACACACACACACATACACACACTTTTCACACACACACACACACACACACACACACACACACACACACACACACACACACACACACACACACACACACACACACACACACTGGTTACACACACACACACACTGGTTACACACACACACACACTGGTTACACACACACACACACACACACACACTGGTCACACACACACACACACTCACTCACTCACTGGTCACACACACACAAACACACTCACTCACTCACTGGTCACACACACACACACACACTCACTGGTCACACACACACACACACACTCAATGTGTCTCACAAAACACAACACACACACACACACACACTTCATCAGCTACACACCACACACATCACACACACCTACACTACACATACTAACACACTCACAACCTCACACACATCACACAGTAACACACATACACACTACACAAACACACATACATATCTACACACAACAACACCTATCTCTCTTCTCCCTCTCTCTCTCATCTCTCTCTCTCTCTCTCTCTCTCTTCTCCTCTCTTCCTCTCATCTCGTGCTCTCATCTCTCTCTCTCTCTCTCTCTCTCACTGGTCTCACACACACACACACACACACACACACACACACACACACACACACACACACACACACACACACACACACACACACACACACACACACACACACACACACTGGTGTACCAAGGTGAGCGATTCGCGTAGCTATCAAGGTCATTAGGTTAGCAGTGAAGGTCTGGAGTAGTTTGAAGGGAGATGGCAGAGGTCGATGTTTACTTATATTTGACGCTGGGTAACTGAGATAGGCGTATGAGTGCTTAGCAGCATAAAGGAATATGATATATTTGTTTTATGAGAGGTGATGGAAAGTAGGTATATATGTTGCAGAATAAGCCAGATATGTAATTTATGATAAGGTGGAGGGATTGTTTTTCATATATATTTTATATGGGGATGTGTTTTATTGGTTGTAGATTACCGGAACGTCTATAATATATGTAGGTAGTGTTGCACATGCCAGTTGCAGGTGATGGGAGGTAGTAACACGCTGGTATGTGTTGCAGGTGGCGGGAGATAGTAACACGAACCATGTTGTGTTTTGCGGGGGTGGCGGATGGTAGCAATATACAGGTAAATGTTGCAGAAGATATAGGGAGGTTAGTAATAAACTCGTGTGTTGCAGGTGAAGGGGTGGTGTGTGTCGGGGCAGGGGCGGTGGTAGCGTCACGTGAGGTCCCTC
>NW_028234422.1:15534632-15537132 GCF_977035675.1 Penaeus japonicus
CAAGTAAGAAAAAAAAGAAAAAACTAAAAATAAAAAATGAAAATATAGTGTCAGCCTAGTGCATGCCAAGGTCACCGGGATTCTTGGCCAAAGGGTCCCTCGGCAAAATGGCCTTCAGTGCTCCCATAACATATTTATGCCTAGGATCATAAAGAGAGGTTTGATGCATCTTCTCACAGGAGCTAAACTAATTTGTACCCTGCTATGGAATCGTATATGCTGAGTTTTTGTAGTAAAATATACTACCAGAAGTGCCAGACCCATAGCTTTTTCGTGGAAGACACTTAATGCCTTCCAACCATAAGGTCAGACTCATCCCCTTTTTTGCATACTCATTATATCAGTCAGTCTTTCTGAAGTTATATATATGTTTATTCATGCATATTTTTACATATTGACAGCCCAAATTATACTTTCTAGTCTAGCATCTCATGATATTTAAAAAGTGTTCTGGCAATGTATAATCTTTTGAGATGGATCGTCTTACACCTCCCGCATTAATTAAGAGCTTACCCCAGCACCAAGTAGGGTAGAAAGACTTGACAGCACTGCCGCCATGCAGAGGAGTCAGCAGTTGTTTTGATCATTTTTTCTCTTCTTTTTTTCTTCGTCCCTTTAGAGAGAGAAATTGGAAATCATGATGATTAGCAGGGATGCCTGCTTTGTAAAAGTTCAGTCACTAGCTCCTCTGCATATTGAATTCAGCACCTAGAATATAGGGATCAGGCCTGAGACGTATCAGAAGATCCTAGCACAGTTCAGCAGAGTAGGATTTTGCTACACTTGTTTTACTTTAAATAACATGTTGTCCAGCATAAAAGAGCTACTTACTCAATGTAGACCTGCAACTTGTCTAGTGGTAATGTTTAATGATTCATACAAGACACTACCACAGCTCCGCTTTCCAGATGAGACAGTGCTACAGCTGCAACTATAAGGAATGCCATGCCATAGCACTTTAATTAAAGAAGGGGAGTTGCTAGAACGCCGCATCCATGGACCAATGGGAGGCAGGCACGTTCATACTCTCTACTTTCGTGAAGGCTGTGTCTCCGTTTCTGTGATGTATTGAAGTGTGCTGTTGTAACGGTTATGCAGAGCTCTTTATATTTTTGATACTGTAGAGTATTTTGCGCAAGGTTCCTAGGTATAAATGATAATTTACGTACATTGGAATCTAAGTGCAATCATGCAGTGAATTGTAATAGGTGTTGAAGGGAAACAGAGCCAGATGTGGTTAGTTGCCGGGCTCAGATTGCACGCCTATCACGACCTTGGCTGTGGCCTAATTACTATGTAGTCAGATCATTATCTAACTCTGGTGGATAATGAACTTCAGTACCAATGGGTTGCACTTAGATTCTTTGTCAAGATGCAAGTTGCGACGTCCAGAGCAATATGGCGGAAGAGGATGCATATTTTGTTGCCCGAACTGGTTCAAGTCAGAATGAAACAAAAAAAGAAGAAATGCTTTTCTGCGTGATAACCTAAAATACAGTTATAGTCTAAGAGTTGAAAAGTTTCCTTTTATGGCTGTGGATGGGATAATATAGGAGTAAAGATTAGTGATATTCTCTGTTATAGTATTTATGAGGATCAATTGGTGATAATCTATATTTTAATATTTATGGTTTGTGATACAGTGATTGAGCTTTAATACTGTATAATTTCTAAATGGAACATGATTGGGATGATCATCAGATTTTGTCTTAGAATAAACATATTTGAGTTTGTTTAACTGTACATATAAATAAGGACAAGCACACAAGCGAGGAAGTCGAAGTTGTAAGTAGGAACAGGGCTTTCATATAAGGTGTCTTGTGAGTTTTATAATACGTATTGGAGGATGCATGGTGAATCCTTGAAGGTCTCTGATGGGGCTTGCCGCAACCCGCCACCCTCTGGGGATGCCGGCTTGATCTTCTCCCGCCCAGCCTGATTTGCGAGCCCATGGTTGTGTGAGTGTTTCTACCATTTTTACAGCATGAGGTGTCCAAATACTTGGCACTGATGCTCATGTATGCTCTCTATACCTGAACTATGAGGAGGAAGAAAAAAATCGTGGGCTTTGGTCCTGTGTATTACCTTCATGATCGAAACCGACTGAGTCTCATGTGGCAAGCGGGAATCTCTGGAAGGATAATCTATGTCATTATGATAAGTGCTACTTTTGAACACAAGCTGTTGAAAAGTACATGAAGATGTGATTGTCATATGTTGTTATCATATTTGGCACATTACCCGGTTATGGATTTCTAGTAACCAAAATCAAATTCCCGCAAGTCAGTGTAGAAACTATCACTCAGGCGTTTAATGTAGTCCTAGACAATCAAAAGCTGATTAACTGAATAATTGTCATTCACGGATGCAAAGAAGGGATAGACCAGCTTTAGTAAGAATGCAATGCTAGATGACATAGCGCCAAAGAGTTGCTTTGCTTTCCTCACCTCAGACATATATCCTTCGAAACCAAAGCTATAACTTAAGAATCTTTCTTGTC
>NW_028234422.1:15542132-15544632 GCF_977035675.1 Penaeus japonicus
TATATTAGCAGATTACCATGCCAAAGTAGGTAAGTAAGCTTCTCAGAGATCTGGCGGCGTCATGGAGTTAGTGGAAGTCACAGAATTGACATGTTAACCTCAAAAGTGACCTGATGACGTCTGAAGGAGTTCCTCATACGTCATAAAAGTGACATATTGACTTAATGCGATTGGCGGTTTCGTGTCTGCCATGGGTTGAGCGTGTTACTTTGTTGTTAAAAAGAATTACATAGGATATAGACTAGGAAGTTGTTGAATTGAAAGTAACGACTACCAGTGTTATAATGATGCCTTCCCATGCTATCACGTGATTCAGTAGTTTAGCTGTTACATCGTGCGTATTTCAGTGACCACGTGATCTGCAAGCTCGATAGTTGACGTCGGGAACCTGTGAGTTCTTGTGTCAGAAAGTAGCCGTATGGCTTGTTTTAGTACCTTAAACCACCTCTAGATCAACCAAGTAGCCGAGACTCATAACTAACATTTACACACACACACGCGCACACACACACACACACACACACACACACACACACACACACACACACACACACACACACACACACACACACACACACACACACACACACATATATATATGAATATGTATGTATGTATATGTAAAGAGAGAGACAGAGAGGTGGGGGGTATGAATATATATATATATATATATATATATATATATATATATATATATATATATATATATACATACATACATACATACACACATATACATACATACATATATATACCACTCATGTGTATGTATATATATATATATCTATATCTATATATATATTTATATATATATGTATGTATGTATGTATGTATGTATATATATCAGCCATGTGTATGTATTTATATATATATATATATATATATATATATATTATATATATATGTATATGTATACGTATATATGTGTTTGTGCACACACACACACACACACACACACACACACACACACACACACACACACACACACACACACACACACACACACACACACACACACACACACACACACGACCCCATGACACTCGGCCCATCCCGGGCACACGGACACTCAACACAAACCAACTTCTGTTACATAGAATGTGCATTTCTGACCACCCGATCTAGGAGGCTTGAGTAACTTTAAAACACATCTTTTTGGTCAGTGATGATCGGGGCTGCAACTGACTTCTTTTTTACTTAGCAGGTTGACAGCTGAATACACTTGTAATATCATAGTAACGTTTTGTGGAAGACTAAACACTTGATATGCGTTGGACGCCGTATGATTCTTTCATTAAGGGAATATAGTGATGCTTATTGAACGATATAAACACCTGGATTTTCATTAGGATTTGACGATGAAATCATAATATATGACAAACTGTTCCCCGGGCTCTAAGAGTTTGAGGATTGCAATGTGAAGCTAGCTTTCTGCTTTCAAAGAGGACGGTATTCCTTAACTGTACGATATTCGAAAAAAGATAATTGTGTATCTGTGTTTAGGAGTCTTTCATTCCCGCGAAGATTCAGTACGAGAGCCTCGGCCAGCGAGGCCATGCAAACCACGCAGCTTTTGAAAATATCTGAACAAAGAAAAGAAAAAAAAGAAAAAAAGAAATATGATTAATAGCGTCCATCTACTGACCACCGACTCGCAACCAAAGGGTTATTCAAATATTTTGCCCTACCTCTGTTCCCAAAGGTATGACTAACAAACTTATCGTAGTAGTAATATATGCTTTGTAATCATTGCTTCACTCTCCTGTTTTTTTCTACTTTAATTGATCTTTAGATTGAATTCATTGCAGAAAAATCGGACCCAATGCGGTTGCCGCTGCCCACTGGATCTCATAACCAACACTTCGCTTCATTTGGGAGAGAAGGTGTTCATATTTTCGCCAAATTATATGTGATTATATAATATTTTAATGTAGACTATTAATTGTGATTAGGTTTTAAGTTATTGGAATTAGGGGCTCCAAACTATTAGTGAGGTGCAGTGCTTTTATTTTTTTTTTTATTGTTATTTCTTATTAATCCGTAATAGAGGATCCAGAGCCAGATTAGGTCTGTACAAAAATGGAAACTTGAAAAAAATTGATTCTTCCGACTGCTGTGAATTCCCTGCACAAGGAAACACACATCACATGCTCTCGTGGTTCGTTAGTGAATTGTGTGTCGGTATTTATAGAGACTGTATACGCTTAACCCAAGATAGTTTGAATGACAAGATAATGACGTTTTTTGAAAGCGATTCTAAAAAAACAAAAACAAAAAAATATATATATAAAAAATAACACCGAAGTATCTTCTGCTTCTCTTTTCTTTCCACCTGTACATATCCGGAAGAAACGTAGAAAGGAAACACACCCAAAAACATGCACACGTACATATTATAGACTATATCCCCTGAGTTCATGTGAAAACCATTGCTTTTGCAACTCATTTTTGAAGCTTTATAATATCTTCATATGTTGAATTGTACGATATGATGGTGTGT
>NW_028234422.1:15554632-15557132 GCF_977035675.1 Penaeus japonicus
TTTTCTTTTTAACTCCGCACTATGATCCCCAAGTGACGATAAAACGCAATAAGTTTTTCTTTTTATTCATAACCTCTACTTTATCATACATAACGATAGAGTTGGATCACATTTATGTATTCATTTTCCTACTTTACCTCTGCCGTACCACTATCAATTATTTCAGCTTCCAGTTTTGTAAACTTATCAATCATTGAATGTTTTCAATATTTAGTTGTCCATCTTACTTACTTGACCTCCAATTCCGCGATAACTTCATACTTTGCCCCTGCAGCTTCTTGCCGTGCCTGGGGCGTCTGTCTCTCCCCTTGCGGAACCCCGTCCTGTATGATGCGAACCTCAATCTCTCTCTGATTACTCATCTTGATGCATTTCGTTTCAGGGTCTGCTCCGTTGATCGTGACCTCTTGACCTTCTCCCAAGAAGAGCAGCATGCCTGTGACCTCGCCTTCCTTCCGAACGGTCACTGTCACTGACCCCCCGCCGCGCAAGCTAGTTGAATTGCTCATGCTACTGGAGGCTGTCGTTAGAGAAAGAGATACGAAATGGCGTGTTTCTGGTCTGTTGATGCGACCCCCTGGCTTGAGTCTACGACCAGATATGTTTGTTAAAATTCATGGTAAAGAAGAAGGAGAAGAACAGTGATATGTAATAATAATAAAATATATCCTAAGTAATAAAGTACATTGACAGAATTATCCATATGTACTTTAGACATTGGTATTAACCCAAAAACACTTCCGATGAAGCCTACGGGGTGATTGATTAAACTTCCAATAAGAATAAGTTTAATAGGCATGTATTTCTAATAGTTTCTGCTGAAATGTTTATTTAGATATAACATTCTCATAGAACAAAATCTTAAATATTCTTGAATAGTTAATCGAGAAACGCCGTTGAATCAATAAACCTAAACCTTGCATCGCCAGTACATAAGTATCAGTACTGTTAAATATCCGTAAATATATATTAATTCTGCATACATATTTTTTCATAATTTGATACATGCAGTGATTTCAACCACGTGAAGTTCCACTCTCTATTCGCCACACAATCAGGACATGCAATTCTACAAAACAGAAGTTAACCAGTGAACCAAAACCCCCTTTGTCTCACCCACGAGAGGCAGCATCACTATGAGCGACACAACCAAAACATCGGTGCAAGAACGCTTGAATCTGGAAAGAAATTACGTTTATTCCGATAAACCTGCTTTCAATAGCTTTGAAAGGTGCAAATAGTAAATGATATTGGATGTAATTTTATTAATGATGATATTGATCATGCTCTGAATGGGAGATGCCATGACACTAAATACAATTTTCTATTTCTGCTTCCATTTCGTATAGAAAGGTATCATAACTGACCAAATAATACGGCTTCTGCTAAACTGAATGTTAGAAATGAGATAGAGAGATAGATAGACAGACAGACAGACAGACAGATAGATAGATAGATAGATAGATAGAGAGATGAGGGGTGGAGAAAGAGAGACAGAGAGAGAGATTGAGAGAGAGAGAGAGAGAGAGAGAGAGAGAGAGAATGAGAGAGAATGAAGGAGAGAGAGAGGGAGAGAATGAGAGAGAGAGAGAGAGAGAGAGAGAGAATGAGAGAGAGAGAGAGAGAGTGAGAGGTGAGAGAGAATCCTACAAAGAAACACTGAAATAGACACAAAAAATCACACACACACAAAGGAAAGTGTGAGAAAGAATAACCAAACAGAAGCAGAGTAAAGAATCAGCCTTACCTCATTTTGCTTTTTCCCGCCAACTCAACTGACCGAGAATTATCTCACTTTCCGCCCTGCCTGCTTCGGGTAAAGTGAGACTCAGGAGTCTAGACGGAATATATAAGTATCGTAGGCAGTTATCGTACAGTAACTATTCGCTCTGTAATAGTGCTCATGTCAGGTATTTCTGAAGTCAATTTGTTATTATTGTTTTTCGTTTCCTTTCTTACTCTCGCTTTTCGTTCTTGTTGCTTTTCATGTAATTATTACCTCTACCAAAGAATTGGGTTATGCTTTAAGCCACGTAAATTGATCTTGGTTTCCAAATAAACTGTCGTTTATGAAAAGAAGTTATTGACGTATTGCGAT
Source organism: Penaeus japonicus (assembly GCF_977035675.1). Lineage (NCBI taxonomy): Eukaryota > Metazoa > Arthropoda > Malacostraca > Decapoda > Penaeidae > Penaeus > Penaeus japonicus. Next base: position 15,556,731 of record NW_028234422.1, read on the forward strand.
GAAAAATATGACCAAGTTGTTTGTAGCCAATAGACTATATGCATATAATAATGATCATTTATTCATAGATTCAGTTTTTAGGGATTAACATACATTTGAGAGACTACAGATAATTGGCTGAAAGCAACATGTCCTGGAAAAAGTCGTTGCACTTCAAGATATCGTCATCACCAGCCTGTCAATTATCAAAACTTATCATCATCAACCGGCCAAGGGCACAGTCGCCGCCTCGATGGAAAAGTAGAGTCAATTAGACTTTGGTAATGACCTAAGGTGTGACTAGACGATGGCATATGTTACGTGTAGGTTAGGAGTAGATGTTTAGGTCAAATTCAAAGTTGATAGGATAGATTATAAGTAGAGATTGTTGTAGATGAGGTTAGATTTAAGAGCAGATTTGAG
>NW_028234422.1:15592132-15614632 GCF_977035675.1 Penaeus japonicus
GAATGGATAGGGTTAGAGAATGGATAGGGTTAGAGAATGGATGGGGTTAGAGAATGGATAGGGTTAGAGAATGGATGGGGTTAGAGAATGGATAGGGTTAGAGAATGGATGGGGTTAGAGAATGGATGGGGTTAGAGAATGGATAGGGTTAGAGAATGGATGGGGTTAGAGAATGGATGGGGTTAGAGAATGGATGGGGTTAGAGAATGGATGGGGTTAGAGAATGGATGGGGTTAGAGAATGGATAGGGTTAGAGAATGGATGGGGTTAGAGAATGGATAGGGTTAGAGAATGGATAGGGTTAGAGAATGGATAGGGTTAGAGAATGGATGGGGTTAGAGAATGGATAGGGTTAGAGAATGGATAGGGTTAGAGAATGGATGGGGTTAGAGAATGGATAGGGTTAGAGAATGGATGGGGTTAGAGAATGGATAGGGTTAGAGAATGGATTGGGTTAGAGAATGGATAGGGTTAGAGAATGGATGGGGTTAGAGAATGGATGGGGTTAGAGAATGGATAGGGTTAGAGAATGGATAGGGTTAGGGAATGGATGGGGTTAGAGAATGGAAGGGGTTAGAGAATGGATAGGGTTAGAAGAATGGATTGGGTTATAGAATGGGGTTAGAGAATTTATGGTATATATCAATGAAAGGGTAAGCGAATTGATGGGTTAGAGAATGGATGGGCTATGGAGACTGGATGGGTTAGAGAATGAGATGGGGTTAGAAGAATGCGATGGGGTTGTTATAGAATGTAGAAAGTGTTCTAAAATATAGAAGGGAGTCGTTTTGGGATGTGGGAGTCTGTGTATGTTTATCCTCGTCTGTGTTATGTGATACTATGGTGTTGTTTATGTTTTGACTCTAGTGTTGTTTTTTATTGTTTGATTTATATGTGATTGTATTTAATAGCGTGAGCGCATTTACAGTTATAGAATGATAGGTTAGGAGTGAGAGATATGGTCAAGGGGGTTAGAGAATGGATTGGGTTAGAGAATGGATAGGGTTAGAGAATGGATTGGGTTAGGGAATGGATAGGGTTAGAGAATGCTTTTGTGAATGGAAGACACTAGGTCGTTGTAGAATGTGGATTATTATGAATGTGGAGGGAGGTAGTGTGGGTGTGGGAGTCTGTGTATGTTTATCCTCGTCTGTGTTATGTGATACTATGGTGTTGTTTATGTTTTGACTCTAGTGTTTTTTCTTATTGTTTGATTTATATTGTGTTGTATTTATAGTGGTGAGGCATTTACAGTTATCATCCATTGAAAGGCTCACTTCGATTGTCAAGACTGAATCATCGTGGGTATTAATGGAGTCCCTTCCCCCGCCCCCCCCCCACCCATCCGCTTTTCTTTTCTACATCTCTAATCCTTCCCTCCATCTCCTTTCCTATCCCCTTTCCCTCCCCCTTCCGTCCCCCTCCCCCCTTCCACCCTTTCCTCTCACCTTCCACCTTTCCGCCCCCCCTTCCGCGTTTCCGCCATTGCCCATCCCCCTTCCACTACTCGATCACACGCCTTCATCCAACCCTTTCCTTTTCTTCTCCCTTCCACTTTTTTTTCTTTTTTCCCCCCCCTTCCCCCCTCCAAACCTTCCCCTCTTCTCACCTTTCCTCCCCCTCCCCTCCCCCCTAGCCCTCTCCCTCCACTTCCACTCTCCTTCCGACCACCAGTCCCCCTGACCCTGACCCCTTTCCTTTTTTTTCACGTTAGGGAATGGATAGGGTTAGAGAATGCTTTGGTGAGTGGAAGACACTAGGGCGTTGTAGAATGTAGATTATTATGAATATAGAGGGAGGTAGTGTGGATGTGGGAGTCTGTGTATGTTTATCCTCGTCTGTGTTATGTGATACTATGGTGTTGTTTATGTTTTGACTCTAGTGTTGTTTTTTATTGTTTGATTTATATTGTGTTGTATTTATAGCGGTGAGGCATTTACAGTTATCATCCATTGAAAGGCTCACTTCGATTGTCAAGACTGAATCATCGTGGGTATTAATGGAGTCCCTTACCCCCCCCCATCCGCTTTTCTTTTCTACATCTCTAATCCTTCCCTCCATCTCCTATCCTATCCCCTTTCCCTCCCCCTTCCGTCCCCCTCCTCCCTTCCACCCTTTCCTCTCACCTTCCACCTTTCCGCCCCCCCTTCCGCCATTCCCCTCCCCCTTCCACTACTCAGATCACCCTTCCACCCTTTCCTTTTCCCTTCCACTTTTTCCCCCTCCCCCCTCCACCCTTCCCCTCTTCTTCCACCTTTCCCCTCCCCCTCCCTCTCCCTTCCACTCCCTCTCCTTCCCTCCCACCCCCGCTCGCACCCCTTCATTTTACAACCTCGTGGGTATTAAAAGAGTCCCTTAACCCCCCACCCCCATCCCAACCGCTTTTTCTTATCTTCATCTCTAATCCTTCCCCACCATCTCCTTTCCTATCCCCTTTCCCTCCCCCTTCCGTCCCCCTCCCCCCTTCCACCCTTTCCTCTCACCTTCCACCTTTCCGCCCCCCCTTCCGCCATTCCCCTCCCCCTTCCACTACTCCGATCACCCTTCCACCCTTTCCTTTTCCCTTCCACCTTTTCACCCTCCCCCCTCCACCCTTCCCCTCTTCTTCCACCTTTCCCCTCCCCTCCCTCTCCCTTCCACTCCCTCTCCTTCCCTCCCACCCCCTGACCCCTTCCTTTTTCACACCTCGTGCCATCATGCCAGACTGTCCCTCGCCTCCTCCTCCTCCTCCTCCTCCTCCTCCTCCTCGAGTCCAAGAGGAATGTAAACCAATTTGTGAGTGGATCTTCAAGGATTACCTGAAGAGAGACTATCAAAGAAGGTGTCGACATGGACTTGAAGAAGAGGAAGAGGGGTGGGGGGGGAGGAGGAGGAAGGGGAAGAGGAAGGGGATGGGGAAGGGGGGGAGGAGGAGGAGGAGGAGGAAGAAAGAGTGGACAAAAAGAGGGAGAGAGAGAATCGGATAGTTTATTTTTCTTTATCTTTGATTTATTATGTCTATTATTATTATGATTCCAGTCTGTCTTTTCGCATCTTAATTCTTGGTTCTTCTTCTCCAGTCTGTCTTTCTCCAATTCTCTTAGGTTTTATCTCTTCTGTTTTCTTATGTTATTATCTTTCCTTTCCCATTATTCCTTGTGATGTCTCCCAACCAGCTCTCCCTTTTTGCTATGTTTTCCGGCCATTCTCTCTCGCTCTCTTTCTCTTTTTTTCTCTCTCTTTTTTCTCTCACATTCTCTTTTCTCTCTCTCTTGCTTTCTCCCTTCTGTGCTTCTCTCACCTCTTCTCTCTCATCTCTCTCTCTCGTGAAGGTATATATTAATATATATATAATATATATATATATATATATATATATATATATATATATATATATATATATATGTGTGTGTGTGTGTGTGTGTGTGTGTGTGTGCTGGATCTCTTGTGCTGCATCATAGAGGGACAAGCAACAGTGTCAGCTTGTTATTGACTTGTCATTCTTCTCCACTCTGTCTCTCTTTCCTTCCTTGTATATCTCCTTTTTTCCCCCCCCTTCCTTCTCTCCCAATCCCCTCTTTCATTCTTTCTTCCTCTTTTTTTTTCTTTTTTCTGTGCAATCGATCTCTCTCATCTCCTACTCAGTCGTCTTCCTTCTCTCTCTCTCTCTCTCTCTCTCTCTCTCTCTCTCTCTCTCTCTCTCTTTCCCTCCCCTCTCTCTTTCTCCCACTCATTCTTCCTCTCTCTCTCTCCTTTTCCCTCCCTCTTACCCCATCTTATCTTTCTCACTTTTTTTTCCTCCCTCCCATCTTTATCACCCTTTATTTCTCCCTCGTCTTCTCTCCTCTTTCCCATCCACTCCTCCCTCCAATTTTTTTTCTCTCTCTCCTTCCCTTTCCCTCTACCCTCTCTTTCTCTTTCCCCACTCCCCCTCCACCCTTTCTTTCTCTCTCTCTCTCTATCTCACCCTCCCTCTCCCCCACCTTTTCTTTCTCCTTTCCCCTCTCCTCTCCCTCCCTCTCTGTCCCCTCTTCCACACTATCAAGACTCTCCTCCCACTCTCCTCCCACCTTCCTCCCACTCTCCTCCCACCTTCCTCTCACTCTCCTCCCACCTTCCTCCCACTCTCTTATTTGTTCTTCCCTCCCCTCCTCCACTGTCCTCCCACTCTCACCTCCCACCTTCCTCCTTTTTCGCCCCACCTCCTTTTTCCCTCCCACTCTCCTTTCTTCCTCCAACTCCTTCCTCCTTCCCACCTTTCTCCCACTCTCCTCCAATTCTCTTCCCACTCTCCTCCCACATTCTTCCCACTCTCCTCGAACTCTCCTCCCACTTTCTTCCCCCTCTCTTCCCATTCTCCTCCCACTCTCTTCCCAGTCTCCTCCCACTCTCCTCCCACCTTCCTCCCACTCTCTTCCCACTCTCCTCCCACTCTCCTCCCACTCTCCTCCCACCTTCCTCCCACTCTCCTCCCACCTTCCTCCCACTCTCCTCCCACTCTCCTCCCACCTTCCTCCCACTCTCTTCCCACTCTCCTCCCACCTTCCTCCCACTCTCTTCCCACTCTCCTCCCACTCTCCTCCCACTCTCCTCCCACTCTCTTCCCACTCTCCTCCAACTCTCCTCCCAGTTTCCTCCAACTCTCCTCCCACTCTCCTTTCCTTCCTGTCTACTCCTCGCACTTCTATTCTCTTTACTCTCCTTTCCATCTTTCCCCAGTCTCCTCCAACGCTCTGCAGGACCACCCACCTTCCTCCCACTCTCTTCCCACTCTCTTCTCTTTTTTTTCCAACTCTCTTTCCCTCCGCCCCAACTCTCTCTTGCCTTCCACTCTCTCTTCCACTCTCTTCGGTCCTCCCACTCCTTTCCCTCTCCTCCCACTCTCTTCCCACTCTCTTCCCACTCTCCTCCCACTCTCCTCCCACTCTCTTCCCACTCTCTTCCCACTCTCCTCCCACTCTCTTCCCACTCTCTTCCCACTCTCCTCCCACTCTCCTCCCACTCTCTTCCCACTCTCCTCCCACTCTCCTCCCACCTTCCTCCCACTCTCTTTTCCTCTTTCACTCTCTTTCCAATCCTCCCAGTACTCTCTTTTTTCTCATTTTCCCACTCTCTTTTCTTAACTCTCTCTCTTCCAACCCCCTCCATCTTTCATCCTTCTCTTTTTCTTTCCTTTTTTTAAACTCTCGTTTTTTCTCTGTACTCTTCGCTCTCTCTTTTCTTCGCTTTCTATTTTTCCTTTCTTGTTTATTTTTTTCTTTTTTTTCTTTTTATTTCTTTTTTCTTTTTCCTCTTTTTTACTCTCTTTCTCTCTTCCCACTCTCCTCCCACTCTCTTCCCAGTCTCCTCCAACTCTCCTCCCACCTTCCTCCCACTCTCTTCCCACTCTCCCATTTCTTTCCTTAATCTGCACTCTTTTTCCCACTCTTTTTCTTCCCACTTCTTTTCCAACTCTTCTCTTTTCTCACTCTTCTCTCTCGTCTTTCTTCTTTTTTTCTCCCAGTCTCCTCACCTTCGTCCACCTTCATCCTCAATCTCTCCAATCTCTCCTACTCCCCTCCAACTCTCCTAGCTCTCTCCACTCTCTGTACTCTCTTTCCCAGTCTCCTGTCGTCTCCTCCCACCTTTAAGTCTGTCTCTCCTCAGTCCTTTCCTCCCCACCTTCCTTCCACTCTCCTCCAACTCTCTTCCCACTCTCCTCCCACTCTCCTCCCACCTTCCTCCCACTCTCCTCCCACCTTCCTCCCACTCTCTTCCCACTCTCCTCCCACTCTCCTCCCACTCTCTTCCCACTCTCCTCCCACCTTCCTCCCACTCTCTTCCCACTCTCCTCCCACCTTCCTCCCACTCTCTTCCCACTCTCCTCCCACTCTCCTCCCACTCTCCTCCCACTCTCTTCCCACTCTCCTCCCACTCTCCTCCCAGTCCTCTTTGATGGCTGTTGCTCTTTGGCGAGGGAAGCCGGTGTCCGTCTTGTCCTGACACCTTTTGCGTTTGATATTTCCATCCTTTTTCTTTCTCGTGCTTCCTCTGTTTCTCTTTGGTTTCTCCGTCGTATTGTTTTGTTTGTTTGTTTGTCTGGTTGTTTGTTTGTATGTATTTTGTTTGTATGTATCGTGTTTTTTTTTCATTTATTTTCTCTCTTGCATTCTGTCTGTCTCTTTGTGCCTGTCTGTCTCTTTTATCCTGTCTATGTCACTGTCTCTCTCTCTTTCTCTCTCCCTCCTTCTCTCTCTCCCTCCCCCGCTCTCTCTCTCTCATCCCTTCTCACTCGACCGCACTTTCTGTCTCTCCTCTCGTCTTTCTTCCTTTTCCAGTCTCTTTCTCTTCTCCACTCTTTCTCTCGCGAGTGATCATACTCATACATTTCTCTCTATGTGTTTAATAAACGCTTTATTTACAGATGAAATAACAATGTTGAGTCTGCGGGGTAGCCAAAGACATTCCCCCCCGTTATGCATTATACATTTATGACTATGATGTGCGGGCGTGTGTGTGTGTGTGTGTGTGTGTGTGTGTGTGTGTGTGTGTGTGTATGCGGCATTATGCGTATGTGTTTGCGTGTGTGTATGAGCAATAATGCGTTTATGTGTGTATGTGTGTGTGTGTGCGTTTATGTGTGTGTGTGTGTGTGTGTGTGTGTGTGTGTGTGTGTGTGTGTGTGTGTGTGTGTGTGTGTGTGTGTGTGTGTGTGTGTGCATGTGATCTCAATGCACCACGTTGCAGTGTCTTTGTATTTAATCATATCATGCTGAATGTTTCATGAGCCTGTGACTGACTGAAAGGGAACACCAGCTGCGGCTATTTGGACTTCCAGGTCGATTCCCAGAAGCCGAGTTAGCTTGCAGATTGCAGGCAGCGGCGAAGGCATGGTTGCAGCGGTTGGATTCTCATTGCAAGAAGGTGCAAGGATATATGGAGCGAGCTGTTGTTGCTTAGCTGCTGCTGCTGCTAATGATAATAATGATAATTATACGACCACTAATCATAATAGCAATGATAATGCTGAAGCTGGTAATGGTAATAATAATATCTATGAGGATAATGTCATTATTATCAATGTTATTATAAAATTGTTATAATTACTGATGCCATAATCACCATGATAATAATGATGATCATGATTATAATGGTAACAACAAGAACAAGAAATACAACAACAATAATAATGAAAATGATAAAAATGATAATGATAATATGATGATTATAATGATAATAATAATCATCATAGTAATAATGGTAATGATAATGATAGTAAAGATAAAAATGCTTATCATTATTATTATAATATTCATCATAGTAATAATGATAATAATAATGGTAGTAATGATAATAATTCTTATTATCAACAATAAAAAGATGATAATGGCAATTATAATGATAACAATAATGATGATAATAATGATACTTCTGCTGCTACTGCTACTTATGATAATAATAGTGATGGTGATAATAATGATAATGATAGTAATAATACTAGTACTAATAATAACAGTAGTAATAATCATACTTATAATGATGATGATAACGATGATAATGATGATAATGATAATAGTAATGAGGATAATAATGATGATAATACTTGTCTTTATTGTCATGATCATCCTCACCATCAACATCATCATGATCATTGTTATCATTCTTTCTTTATCATCATCATTTTCATTATCATTGTCTGTGGAAATACATTTCAAGTGTTTGATGTGGAAAGAAAGAGGCATGATATAAATTCATGTAAATTCATGCAAATTCATGTAGATTCTGCGACTGATCATATCACACGAATTTTCCAAAATAATATAGTCAGCCTCCTCTCTCGTTCCCATTCTCTCTGTCTCTTTTGTCTGCTTGTCTCTCTGCTTGTCTCATTCTGTTCTGCTTGCTTCTCTCTCTCTCTCTTTGTCTATTTTTTTTTCTCATTCTCACTCTCTCTTTGCTATCCACTCCTCTCTTCCCTATCTCTTCCTCCATCCTCCTCATTCACTCTGCCCCTCCCCCTCCATCTCCTTCTCCTTCCTTCCCTCTCTCCCCTCTCTCGTGCCCCTCCTTCTCCCTCACCTTCGTCCCCTCTCCCTCTCCTTCCTTTCCTTCCCCTCCTTCCTTTCCTTCCCCTCCCTCTCCTTCCCTCTTTCTCCCCTCCCTCTCCCTTTCTCCTCCTTCCTTCCCTCTCCCTCCCTCCTTCTTCCTTCCCTATCCCTTCCTTCTTCTCCCTTCCCTCTCCCTCCCTCCTTCTCCCCTCCCTCTCCATACCTCCTCCTCCCCTCCCTCTCCCCTCCCGCTCCCTCCCTCCTCCTCCCTTACCGCTCCCTCCCTCCTCCTCTCTTCCCTCTCCCTCCCTCCTTCTCCTTTCCCTCTCTCCCTCCTTCTCCCCTCTCTCTCCCTCCTTCTCCCCTCTCTCTCCCTCCCTCCTCCCTTCCCTCTCCTTCCCTTCCTTCCCTTCCCTCCCTTCCCTCTCCCCCCCTCCCTCCTCCTCCCTTCCCTCTCCCTCCCTCCTCCTACCCTCCTTCTCCCCTCCCTCTCCTTCCCTCTCCCTCCCTCCCTCTCCCTCCCTCCTCCTCCCTTCCCTCTCCCTCCTCCCCTCCCTTCCCTCTCCCTCCTCCTCTCCCTTCCTCTCCCCCCACCCTCCTTCCCTCCCTCCTCCCTCCCTTCCCTCTTCCCTCCCTCCCCCTTCCCTTCCCCTCCATTCCCCCTCCTCCCTTCCCTCTCCCTCCCTCCTCCTCCCTTCCCTCTCCCTCCCTCCTTCTCCCCTCCCTCTCCCTCCCTCCTTCTCCCCTCCCTCTCCTTCCCTCTCCCTCCCTCCCTCCTCCTCCTCTCCCTCTCCCTCCCTCCTCCTCCCTTCCCTCTCCCTCCCTCCTCCTCCTTTCCCTCTCCATCCCTCCTCCTCCCTTCCCTCCCTCTCCCTCCTTCCTCCTCCCTTCCCTCTCCCTCCCTCCTTCTCCCTTCCCTCTCCCTCCCTCCTCCCTCCCTCCTCCTCTCTTCCCTCTCGCTCCCTCCTTCTCCCTTCCCTCTCCCTCCCTCCTCCTCCCTTCTCTCTCGCTCCCTCCTTCTCCCTTCCCTCTCCCTCCTTCCTTCTCCCTTCCCTCTCCCTCCCTCCTCCTCCTTTCCCTCTCCCTCCCTCCTTCTCCCTTCCCTCTCCCTCCCTCCTTCACCCTTCCCTCTCCCTCCCTCCTTCTCCCTTCCCTCCTCCTCCTTTCCCTCTCCCTCCCTCCTCCTCCCTTCCCTCTCCCTCCCTCCTCCTCCCATCCCTCTCCCTCCCTCCTCCTCCCCTTACCTCCTCCTCCCTTCCCTCTCTACCTCCCTCCATCACCCTTCCCTCTCCCTCCCACCCCTTTCCCTCCTTCCCTCTCCCTCCCACCCCTTTCCCTCCTTCCCTCTCCCTCCCACCCCTTTCCCTCCTTCCCTCTCCCTCCCACCCCTTTCCCTCCTTCCCTCTCCCTCCCTCCTCCTCCCTTCCCTTTCACTCCCTCCTCCCTCCCTCCCTCTCGTCTTCCTCCCTTCTCCCCCTTTCCCCTCCCTCCCTCCTCCCCCTTTCCCTTTCCCTCCCTCCACCTCCCGTTCTCACACCCTCCCTCATCCTCCCTTCCCTCTCCTTCCCTCCTCCTCCCTTCCCTCTCCCTCCTCCATTTTCCCTTCCCTCCCTCCCTCTCTCCACCCTTCTCTTCTTCACCTCCCTCCTCCTCCTTCCCCTCGTCCTCTCCTTCTTCCTTTTCCCTCCTCCTTCTCCCCTCTTCCTCCTCCCTCCCTCTCCCCTCCCTCCTCCTCCCTTCCCTCTCCCTCCCTCCTCCCCCCCCCGCTCCCCCCCCTCCTCCGCCCTCCCTTTCACTTCCCTCTCCCTTCCGCCTCTCACTTCCCTCTCCTCCCTCCTCCTCCCTATCCCTCTCCCTCACTCATCCTCCCATTTTCCTCTCCCTCACAGCCTCCTCCCTGCCCTCTCCCCTCACGACCTTTCCCCTTCCCTCGCCATCCCCCACCTTCCCCTTCTCTTCCCTCCCTCCTCCTCCTTCCATCATTGTGCTCCCTCCTTCGCCCTTCCCTTTCCCTCCCTCCTCCTCCCTTCACTCGCGCCCTCCCTCCTCCTCCCGTCCCTCTCCCTCACTCCCTCCGCCCTCCTCCCTCTCCTCCACCTCATCCTCCCTCCCTTTCCCTCCCTCTCCCTTCCGCCTCCTCCCTCTCCCTCCCTCATCTCCCTTTCCCTCTCCCTACCTCCTTACCTCCCTTCCAGCTCCTCCCTCCGTCTCCCTTCCACAGATCCCTCACTACCTCTCCCGTCCCTCTCCCTCCCTCTCCTCCCCCCCCTCCCTTGAAGCGGGGGAAAAGAAATTCTTTAATGACGCCTTAAACAATATGAAGGAGTGCATCATGAGAGGGGAATTAAAGAAATTAACACCAAATGGCCGACATCCTTACCAGCCTTGAGTTTACTCAAAATGAAACTCACTGACATGAAGCAAAGATTTTCTGATGTCTCAGATACAAAATGCTCACTGCATCAGATTTATCTCTATGTCAAGGAAATTTAAAAATCACTTCTAAATAAACACTCTAAAGATGACCGACGTGCTGGACTACATCGAAGACACAGAGCCGACGTAACAACCTTGCGATCATGGTCATTTCGGAAACACCAGGAATGAGACTTGGAACAATCCCAAAGGAAGGTGACACAGCTCCTACGAGATCGCTTCAACATATCACCCGACTCGAACGAGCGCACCGAGTTTGGCAAACAGAATTACTAGCAAACCACGAGATATTGTAATACAAGTTCATCGCGATAACCAAGAACGTGAAGCTGGTATTCCAGCAACGCGTAAACTTAACGCACGCAATATCTACGTCAACGAGGACACTTGGTGCCCAGGAATCGATGGAAATAAGGACGCCAGCAACTAGACGACCTCAAGAAGCACTTAAACAAGGAAAACGTGCATTCTTCACTACAGGACTCAGTAGTGAAATAACCGAACCCCCTCGGAACGACCACTGAAGCAATATCCGCAAAATACTCAGCCCACCACCCCACTTCACCTCGGGCGAACCTGCTACTCCACCACCGAGAAGATATCCCGAAGTAAATTCTTTCTGGTCGAATTTTCCAGTAATGTCCCCAACCCCCAGAACATCACTCGCACGCCAGGCCCCTTGACCTCGCAAGTACCCGTCCTGACACTATGAGTTCTGCTAACGGACATTCATCAGCCTGCCCTTCAAATCCCCGACGTACAAGGAACGCGCCCAAGGAAGCCATCCCTCCTATGAACCAGGCATGTTGAAGTTCTCATGAATTAACTTGTTTTCTTTACAATAGATAAAGATCATCTGAATTATGTTTCTACCACAATGTTTTTCCATTTTCTAATGTAAATGACGATGGAGTTATATAATGCCGTGGATCTGGTCAATACCTAACCTCTCTTAACTCTGACCATCCCTTTCAATGTAACTTGATGAACATGAACCTTAAAAACTAATAATGAAAACAGAATAGCAGTCATAGATGACTCAGTATCTCAATTTAAATGGGGGAAATTTTCTAAGTGTACATAACTTTCAGAATTGTAAATATGTTTTTTTCCCTGAATCCCTCTCTCAATCACGAGTCAAACCCAACAGCCTTTGTATTCAAGTCCTAGCCTATAATATCCATAGTCTACCAGAACATTTTGATGAATTTCTGACGGAATGCATTGCACCACTTAAATTTAATTTGGGGAGACCGCTATCGCTATGTTGCTTATGCGAAACGAAATTAACTTACGATGATATCCAACATCTTTACAACAATACCCAAAATTACACTAAGTATACCATAATGTAACACGCATAAGTGGAGGCACTGCTATATTTTGCCAACAAACTCATGTCACCTTCCCTTTAGCAAGATGATGACTTAACCATTAGAAAGAACCAATGATAGAATCGCTGGTTTGTTGAAATTCATCAAAATAACAAACAGAGTGAATTATTGGGATAATATATTTCCGACCAAAGACCTCATTTTACCCACACATTTAAAAGAGAAATTATATAATATATTAAGGAATTATTAGCAGAGGAAAACAAAAGGTGTTATATTACTCCGGATGATTTTAATATAAATCTTTTAAGAGTAGTTCAAAACCCAAATGTAAGAGAACTTGTAGAAAACATATTTCATGAAAACATGTTTTACAATTGGTATAACAAAGCCGACCCGAGTTGCATCGTGCAATCAAGCTACATTGATTGATCACATTTTTGGACAAATGACATATCAAAATTTAACTGAGGTCCTCCATTATATATTCAATAACATATCAGATCATTTTCCCTGTGTACGCCAGATTTTTAATAATCAATTAAATACGATTCAAGAGAAATCAACAAGTAAAAAGAATTGAAATTCAATATCATGATTATTCTGATATGAATATAGAATTATTTTTACTATCACTTAAGCTTCAGTCAACTGGATCTTTTTGTTTCATGTCGGGAATAAATGCTAATGTGAAGGTATGAAAGAAGTTCATCACAATCTTCATCAGCATCTTTTAACAAATTTTTTCCGCTTTTCCCCCACGAAAACTAAAATGGTTTAAGACCAAATCCATTAATAATAAAAGCCCCTAAATCACTCCTGACATCAAAGTTTTTTAATTTAAAAGAAAAACACCCAACTGCAGAGAAAATTTTACCAAATATCCTCTCACTTATGGAGATGCATTCAGTGATATCCGCAACCAAGTATCGTCATGGCCATCAAGGTCCGCAAAATATCCGTCCTATATAAGCAAAAACTTAATCCAGTAACTCGAGCCAACTCTAAAAAAACTTGGGATATCATCAGATCTATCATTGAATAGAAATATCCAAGAAAACAATATAAACAAATTTTAATTCCTAAACAGTAGGTTTAACCAATGACGGCTGCAAGAAATTTTCAAAAGCGTTCAATAACCACTTTGGAATAAATGCAAACAAAACGACCTGCTAATAATCAACTGCCTGATGATAATGAATTTAAAAACGTTTCTTACATAGTCACCAAAGAAACAGCATGCAATGGCGCCAATCTGGTGAATCAGAATTTATCAATGCTGTTAAATCAATGAAAGAATGCTCACCTCAGGAACCTGATGGCAATACCGAAGATTGCTAATAAAAAAAATATCTCACGGCAGGCAAATTGCTCTCCTGTAACCATGGTTGACAATGTCAATGCCTCATTTTCGAGAAGGAATTTTCCCCCCGACAAAATGAAAATGGCTAAAGTCATTCCAATTTTCTCAAATCGAGATGTGACAAAAAGCAAGATTTCTTTTCTAATTTATCGACCTATTTCCCCTCACTCTCTGGATTCCAGCAAAATTCTAGTGGAGAGAACTTGCTTTTTACAAGATTAAACAGATTTGCGGTGACAATAACATCATAAATGACTCCCAGTTTCGGCTTCTCGAGATAAGAGGAAAGTCCACCAGAAAACCAGCATCTCATTTTCCTTCACTGAGCGCATCCTACTAAGGCTTTTTGATGACAAACAGTAATCCATTGCAGTTTTTTTAGATTTCAGCAAAGCATATCGACAACTGTCGAACCACAAACATCCTCTTGGATAAATTAGACTACTTATGGATTTAGAGGAATGGCAAATAAATGGTTTAAAACACATACCTTAAGGCAATAGATCCCAATTTGTCCTATTTATAATAAACATAAATCTCACCCAGATACAACTCACAGTCATAACATGGTGTTAACCACAAAGGGTCAATTTTAGGCCCTTATCTTTTTCTACTTTTCATAAAAGACTTCATCAATTTGTAGTCCAACTCTAAAATTCACGCTATTTTGCGGATGATAGCAACCTGATACTTAAAGTGGACCGCAAATATTCACGATCTAATTTAGTGTCAATGAAGAACTTAAACAAGTCCAATAAATGGATTTTAAGCAACAAACACACTCTCCAACCTCGAAAAAAAAAAAAAAAAAACGTCACTACCATCATATTTCATAGGACAAAAAAACATCCCTGATAATAATTCCATCACTTAATATCAATACCAAAATTGTTAAGCAAGAAACCAAAGACAAAATTTCTCGGAGTCATAATGATTATAGATTATTAATAAGGTATGATCATATTTACGAACTCCAAAACAAATAAGTAAACATTGTGGAATGATTTAACCATGTTCGTAACACCCACCCCCCTCACTAATCAACGCATAAAACAAATTATATTAATCCTAATATTTCCCCAGCTAATATAAGACTGCAACGTAAATCTGGAGCTGTTCCAGCAAATCGCACGAAAAGGTCCCTTGTCATTACTCAGAAAAAGATAATTCGAAATATAGCATTCCTAAGAAAGTAGACCATAACAAACTGAATACGGTTACAAACCAAAAATTCTTAAGTTTTTTAAAGAAATCAACGACACTGTTCAGCAAATATTTACTTTTAAAAAAAAAAATCCGTCAACCTCTACAAAATATAATGTTCACTCATAGATCGAACTCTGATATGAATTTGAGAAAACGATACTCTATCAAAAAATAATCCATTATGCAGATCAGATCAGTCCCAAAACTTTTCATTAATTATCATGGTGTTAATGGTATTGAACAGCCTCCCACACGACCATATAGACAAAAACAAACTCTGTCAAAGCTTTTTAAGATAGCTCTTAAGTTTTACTTAATATCAAGATATTCGTAACTCTTGAAAAATTATTTGGAAAAATGTAAACATAAATCATATATCATGTTTTTGTAAATTATAAATCCGGTGTCAATATGTATAAATAACTAATTCAATCGAATTATATATTATGTTATTTAACTAAACCATATCAAATATACCAGTGTATAAAAGGTAAATTGTGTCATATCAAATATATGTTTAATAAAATGTAAATTTTTTGTCATGTTAATTAATTTTCAATGTGTGTATTGTAATGAATAAAGTATTATGTTCGCCATAAATTAAATACTGCATCATAATTCAATATATATATATATATATATATATATATATATATATAAATATATATATAAATGTGTTTGTGTGTGTGTGTGTGTGTTTGTGGGGTGTGTGGTGTGTTGTGTGTGTGTGTGTGGCTATAATATGGATATATATGCACGTGAAATATATATTTTGTCATATCAAATATATTTCTATGTTATAATGTAATATAATACATATCACATTTTCTTTTTCCTCCTTGCATATCATAGTATCACCTATATATGTATCCGATAACTAAATTAGCCGATATCAAAATATGTATTGTATTATTAGGTAATCACATGTATGAACCTCAGAGAACTATTGTTCTCAAAAGGCTTAGCCAACACTGTACAAATTGTAATCTTAATATGTATCATTTATGGCTAACTAAAATGTTTCAATTTCAATATCAATTTCAATTTCAATTCCCTCCTTCCTCCCTTCCTTCGCCTCCTCCCTCCATCCCTTCTCCCTTCGCCTCTCCCTCTCCCTCATTCCCTCCCTATATCTCCGCTCTCCCTTTCCCTCCTCTCTCTCCCTTCCCTCTCCCCTTCTCTCCTCCTCCCTCCACCTCCTCCCTTACTCCTCTCCTTCCCTTCTCCTCCCTTCCTTTCCCCCTCCCTCCTCCTCCCTCCGAACTCTCCCTCTCTCCTCCTCCTTCCGGCAACTCCCTCCCTCCGCCTCCCAAAAGTTCCCTCTCCCGTCCCTCCTCCCTTCCCTCCTCCCTCCCGTCCTCCAATCCCTTCCCTCTTTCCCCTTCCCTGCCCCGGCAGCCCTCCGAAAATGGCCTTCCCTCATCCCTCCCTCCCTCCTCCCTTCCCTCTCTCTCCTCTCCTCCTCCCTTCCCTCTCCTCCCTCCCTTTAACCTCCCTTCCCTCCCTTCCCCTTCCGTCTCCCTCCCTCCTCAACTCCCTTCCTCTCCCTCCCTCCTGGAGCACCTCCCTTCCCTCTCCCTCCCTCCCTCCTATCATTCCCTCTCCCCTACCCTCCAATTATCCTAAAGGGTCTTCCCTCTCCCCCTCCCTCCCTCCCTCTCCCTCCCTCCACTTCCCTTCCCTCTCCCTTCCTCCCTCCCTTCCCTCTCCCCTCCCCCTTCCTCTCCTTCCTTTCCCTTCCCTCCTCCCGTCCTCTTTCCTCCTCCTGCCCTAGTCCCTCTCCATCCCTCCCTCCTTCTCCCTGTCCTCCTGTTCCCCTCTCCTCCTCCCTCCCTTCCCTCCTCCTCCATTCCCCCTCTCCCTCCCTCTCCTTCCCTCACTCCTCCCTTCCAACCCTTCTCTTCCCCCTTCCCTCCCCCTCCCTCCTTCTCCCCTCTATCCTCCTTCCCTCTTTCCCTCCCTCCTTCTCCCCCACCCTCCTCCTCCCTGGACCCTCTCCCTCCCTCCTCCTACGACCGTCTGCCTCCTCCCTCTCCCTCCTCCTCCCTTCCCTCTCCCTCCCTCCTCCTCCCTTCCCTCTCCCTCCCTCCTCCTCCCTTCCCTCTCCCTCCCTCCCTCCCCTCTCCCCCCTCCTCCTCCCTTCCCTCTCCCTTCCCTCTCCCTTCCCTCTTCTTCTCCCTTCCCTCTCCCTTCCCTCCTCCTCCCCTCCCTCTCCCTCCCTCCTCCTCCCCTCCCTCTCCCTCCCTCCTCCTCCCTTCCCTCTCCCTCCCTCCTCCTCCCCTCCCTCTCCCTCCCTCCTCCTCCCTTCCCTCTCCCTTCCCTCTCCCTCCCTCCTCCTCCCTTCCCTCTCCCTCCCTCCTCCTCCCTTCCCTCTCCCTCCCTCCTCCTCCCTTCCCTCTCCCTCCCTCCTCCTCCCCTCCCTCTCCTTCCCTCTCCCTTCCCTCTCCCTCCCTCCTCCTCCCTTCCCTCTCCCTCCCTCCTCCTCCCTTCCCTCTCCCTCCCTCCTCCTCCCTTCCCTCTCCCTCCCTCCTCCTCCCTTCCCTCTCCCTCCCTCCTCCTCCCTTCCCTCCTCCTCCCTTCCCTCTCCCTCCCTCCTTCTCCCTTCCCTCTCCCTCCCTCCTCCTCCCTTCCCTCTCCCTCCCTCCTCCTCCCTTCCCTCTCCCTCCTCCCTTCCCTTCCCTCTCTCTCCCTCCTCCTCCCTCTCCCTCCCTCCTCCTCCCTTCCCTTCCCTCTCCCTCCCTCCTCCGACGCCATATTCATAACACTAAGAGACCTCTCCGAGCCGTAAGAATGGCGGCGGCTGATGTGAGAGGACGCAGCTAGGATACGCGCCTTGTGCCGGAATGCAGCCGTCCTGCGAGTGAATTAATTAACAGCTAGAGGAACCTCGTTGAGTTATTATGGTATGGTATTATGGGTCGTGAGGTATGAGGCGCGTACGATATGTGTTTGGTTGTGTGTCATGTGGCAGGTAATGCATGAAGGAGGGTTTGATTTTCTTTTTTATATTTAGTTTTGTCTTTATCTTTTTCTCTCTCTTTTCTCTTTCTTCTTTTTAAATCTCTCGTTTTCACTTATCTCTTTCCTTTCTCTTTTTTTGGTTTATCTTATGCACACTTCCCTCCCTCCCTATCTTCCTTTCTCTCTCTCTCTCTCTCTTTCTTATCCCCTCCTTCCCTTTCGCATTTTTTGCTAACTTTCCTCCTCTGTCTCCGTAATTTTATTTGGTGATATATTTTTCTAACTTTTTTTAAAATTTCTTTTTAGCTTTGTATTTCTTATTATTGTTCATTTTCTTTCAGCATTTCCTCTCTTTTCTTTATCCATTCTAATCGGATTCTCCTTTTATTGATGTTATGATAATTGTCTCTATCCTTCAACCTTTAATGCCTAAATTAGGATAATTTTCACAAAAAAACTACAAAAGAACTAGTCAAAAATTTCACTCTGTATCTTACAAAAATGATAACACTGTAATTGCACCGATACATAACCAAGCTTTCATTTCTTCTGTACCTTACATTGATTGTGTATTTTCCACCCCATTCCTTCATTCCCTATTGTCTCTACTCATTGTTATCTTCTGCGTCTCCTGATCTCGTTTCGCCTCTAACGTAAAACAAAAGAAAGAAAAAAAGAGAAGGTAATTGAATCTATTGTCTTGATCTTCACGTAAACAAAAGCCGCCATTGTTCACTGTCGCACTAAGCTTGTGTCCACGGCTGGAACGGAGACTAAAATTGGAGTCATTATCATTGCCATTTTTATAAGACTTACTATCGCCAATTGCGGCCAATTAGCGAAGATATCTAATGTGATCTATGTGATGTCTCTCTCTCTCTCTCTCTCTCTCTCTCTCTCTCTCTCTCTCTCTCTCTCTCTCTCTCTCTCTCTCTCTCTCTCTCTCTCTCTCTCTCTCTCTCTCTCTCTCTCCCTCCTTCTCTCCTCCTTCTCCCCTCCCTTTTGACAGCCCGATGCCCATTACTTGCTTGACCATTTTTCTCTGAACATAGAACCATCCAGGTGTATTTACTGAAATACTCCGAAATGTTATGAACGAAATTGTAGAGAGAGAGAGAGACTTCCCCAACGAAATCAGCAAAATTTTCTCATAAGTGAAAGCTTGTTTTTAGATAGTGTTTGCATTGCACTTGTTTTAAATATGTTATCATTTGTAAATTACCAATAAAATTAATAATTAAGTGTTTTTTTCTTTTATTTAGTGAAAAATGACCCTTTATGATGCAGACTTCGCCTTCGGACCAATCACTCCGTGTAGCAGACGTCGAAAGTGCAGACAATGCAATGCACAGCAGACGACACGAAAATGTGGTGGCACAGAGCAGGGCGTAGTTGCTAACTTCATATATGTACTT
Organism: Penaeus japonicus; assembly: GCF_977035675.1. Classification (NCBI taxonomy): domain Eukaryota; kingdom Metazoa; phylum Arthropoda; class Malacostraca; order Decapoda; family Penaeidae; genus Penaeus; species Penaeus japonicus. The sequence continues at coordinate 15,610,854 of NW_028234422.1, forward strand.
TTTATCCCAATCTCCAGGGACGTATTATTGTGGGTTTTATGACTAGTGGCGCTTCTTTATGGTTTAGTATCTTTGATGTATGTATGTGCGTACGTTTGTATGTTTGTTTGTTTATATGTATGTATATATGTATGTATGTATGTATGTATGTATGTATGTATGTATCTATGTATGTATGTATGTATGTATTTATTTATGTTTGTATGTATATGTATGTGTGTATGTGTGTATGTATGTATGCATGTATGTATGTATGTATGTATGTTCTATATGTATACATGTATATATGTATGTATGAATGGGTGAACGCGCACATAAATTTACTAATCATAAACCACTTGACAAAAAAAAGAAAAAAAAAGAAAAAAAAATGATAATAAGATAAAAAAAAGGAAAACGATCACAAGAATCCAATAGACCAGTTATGAAGCACGTTTGCACCCTCAGGATTATTTTGACACGCTGAATTTTAGTCTCTTGTAATATAAATACATTGTTAACAAGTTCTACATATGTTTTTGATATTTATATTTATTCATTTTTTTGCCTCATTTGATAAGAATAATAATCATTGTAATTAGTAGAATAAAATGTTTTGAATTAGATTTTTTTTTTAGAAATCTTAATTCATACAATTTCAACTGACACAGCGTTCAAAGGAAGATAACACACATGCTAATACGTGAACCGAATGATATACAACCAACTAGGGCACAGGCGAAATTTGCATGCACACGCTATTGATTCGTGAACTTAAAAAAAAGAAGAGAAAAACAAGTATAAGAAGAACAATAAAAAAGAAAAAAAATATAAAGAAAGAAAGAAGAAGAAAAAAGACACGCCCATTCCGTCAGCGCAACGGAGATCACGCAAGTCATGCAACTTTTGCAACAAATAACTAAGAACACCAGGGATACAATGGCATGTGCAATTGTGAACTACGCAATAAGAATTTGTATATGGTATGCGCGTACAGATGTACATATGTACAGTATATACGTCTGCGTACAATACAGTTCGATTAACAATGAACGACTGGCAAATATGTATTGGATAAAACTTGAAACTATGTAGGTATAAATTTACATCATCGGCGGATGATTGCGTGGAGTGCGCAGATGTGTATTGAGATCACATATATATGCTTGGGATCTACAGCTAAACAACATATATGTAAAGACCAGTGCTTTTTTGCGACTTTTTTGTTGAATATTAACTACATGATGATACCGTATGGATAAGAACTCTACGGGAAATTTGCCGCGTTTTACTAACACAATAACACACATACACAAGCACACACACACACATAAACATACAACCACATACACCCAAACACGCTCTCTGCCACACGCACACACACACACACACACACAAGCAAACTCATCCCCGCATACTATTTACCAGCGTCAATCGTTCTCTTTCTTTCTTTTTCTTTCGGCTGCTCCCATTTAGGGGTCGCCACGGCGGACCATCTTTCTCCAAAGCGCTCGGTCTTCTGCGCATTCCTCAGTCACACCTACTGCTTCCATGTCTTCCTTTAAAGCATCCATGTACCTTCTCTTTGGTCTCCCTCTCTTCCTCCTTCCGGGTACCTCCATATCCAGCAAAATCGTATAAAACCCAAATCAGCACATGTTTTATCCTCTGACATCATGGTGGACTGAAAAGACTCCACTGAGGAATGTGATATAGTGAGGTCGAGAGACAAGTTCCCTATCTTTTGCCTGTCTGTGTTTTGCTCCTTCTCGCATCTATATAGGGCTTTCATTTTGAGGGGACATATGTCTCTCCCAACTTTATATCTGAATCTCTGTATGTCTGTCTGTCTGTCTGCCTCTCCATCTTTCTTTATTTTCTGTCTGGCTGTATGTTTGAATTCATGCCTCCCCCCCCCCCTCTCTCTCTCTCTCTCTTTCATTTTCTGTCTACTATCGACTTTAAAACCCTATCTGTTTCGTAAAACTGTCTGAATCAAAAAGGCATCTAGGGCTCGGGAATAACACACACAAGGGAGTATTCTTAAAATACAATGAAAATGGCTTACCTATATAATGCTATCTGAAAAGATCTTGTATAATGATATTGGAAAAATAAAATGGACAAAACATATGACATTTGATAGTGAAGGAGAATAACTATACTAACAATGAAAGAATTAACGATAAAGCAAGTATAGATAAAAGAAAACCCTGTTGTGAACTCAAAAATGATTGAAATAAAAACAAAAAGAATAAAATTAATGACATCCACCGCTTACATGTCCACTTCATACGTTAATATGATCAAAAAAGAGGTAAAAAGAATTGGCTCAGCAAATGCTCATGAGATGAATGGAATTACTACGAATTATAGAAGCCAATTCAAAAGTTTTTTTTGTTAAGCTGCGGATTTTAATAGCACAGTCGACTGGAATATTTCAGATTCGAAAGCAAAACTTTAATCATGGAGTGAAAAATTACTGAAAAACGTAACTGATCGCTGAATACACTAGGGGAAGAGGCATGGGTAGATGACATAAAAGAGTTGAAATACGGTCCTCCATTGGGGAAATGTTAACGCGTATCATAAGATTTAAATATAGCATTTCATTACTATTTAGATATTGTTATTTTACAAGGAATATCAAGAACAGTTGAATGAACGAAAGGTAAGAAGCAGTACAAGAGAACAAGAGAAGTGATTCTTGAAGCCTAAGATATCACTGGAGCTTCGGAAACTTTCCTGAGGACAAAGTCTGGGATACAATTCTACAAGAAGTTACAATAACATCAACTTACATCAAAGGACTTGGTACGTGTATCCCGAATTCAAGTTGTTTAATGAAATTTGTAGAAAAGCGAGAGCACATAAGATGGAAAAGAAAGGTTATGATCAATAAAACTGACATAATGATAATGATAGTAATTTTTTTTTTATCAACTGCATAAACAGTAAGGCAAAAAGATCTATACTAAAGAAAAAGAAAAAAAAGCGAAACGTGATAAAGTCTTTAAACAAACCTCGAAAGTTTGTTCAAATGGAGATATACTTGAATGTCACACAAATTATTTCCATGCAATCAAGTGATAATTACGTCAAGGAAAGAAAAAGACCTCGGAATAATTGTTGATGGAAATATAGACAAGATGCTAAACCCGGTCGCAACTGTGATGGAGATAATCGTGTACGTAGACCAAGAGATGGTGAAGAATGTGATCTCGAGTATCATAGGACCTACTCTGGAGTGTCCTGCAGTGATATGGAGTCCCATTTATGAAGGGACATAGATAACCTGCAACGAGTACAACGAGCGGCCGCTAAATGGGGTGATAGAAGGACACTTTACAGGTATGTCTCAGGAGCAGTGAAGTTAGATGAGGATTTTTTTTCCCGTGAATTTAAGAATAAGATATGGTGACTCGGATCTAAAAGACAAATTCACTCTCAATTTCACACTCATTCTCTCTCTCTCTCTCTCTCTCTCACACACACACCATATTCCCTCACCCACACAAACATATATGCATATATACATACAGACACGCATATAGTATCTAGAGCACATTACTTCCCTGAAGTGAACCCAACCGCATCCGCTATTCAATGCCCACGGACTTGAAATTGCATAGCAACGAGAAGGGATGGATCGGTGCCCTTTGTATTACAAGGATCTTGTACCTTGAATTCCTCGACAGAAAGGATCTCAGGGAGGATTCTGGCTTCGCTAAAAGCACCCGCAACTTGTTCTCTCAGCTGCTAGGTATGCATGTTGCACGAGCGGTTGATGTTGCCGAACG
>NW_028234422.1:15657132-15664632 GCF_977035675.1 Penaeus japonicus
GTAAGCACTCGGATAAATCATTCACGTAAATAGAAATAGAATCGGCGTAGCACCGATCCCTAGGGGACGCCAAAAGAAACATTTCTTGGAGCTGATACAAACATTCCTGATCCTTACTAATTGTGCTCTCTTCGTAAGATAATCTCGGAACCAAAGAGGATCTATATTTAGCTTTATGCATTTGTTTATAAGTATAGTGTGATTTACACTGTCCAAAGCCTCAGGTAGGTCAAGGAATAAAAGAAGTGATGTGTTCTTACTGTTAGTATTACTATATATCTTATTAGTTATTTTGAGAAGAGCAGTTTCTGTATACGGCTTTGGTCAACTCCATGTTGGCTTTCGGCCAATATTCAGTTTGACTCCAAAAGTCACATTAGCTGATTGGCTACAATTATCTCTAAAATCTCTGATAATTTTGGTAGCAAAGAGATTGGACGATTGACGTTATCGATGCAACCACCTTTATGGGAGGGAATAACATGAAATATTTTCCATAGGTCAGGAAATATGTTCGTGAAATAGAAGTATTTATGATAATCATGATGTAAAAGACAATTACTGCAGTGAATCTTTTGTGAAGCGAAATGGAATGCCATTTGAACCATTAAGATCAGATTCTGTTAAGCTTTTATGGTTAAAATAACAGTATTGCAATCCACAGGATGAATTCTAAAACCAATGTTAAAACCTTCGTCTAAGGTAAAAATACTTTTAACATTAGTGACATGAAAGATTTGCTTGCGACATTTCGTAACCATGTTTTCCAGCATTTGCAAAAATAAATATTAAAGTCCTCTGCTTTCTCCTTTAAGTAAATGTTGTCATGCATTTGTTTAGGTTTACACTTCGGATCATGAATAATTTCCCTGATAGTTTTCCATGTTGCAGCAATATTTTCTTTTACTTTGGAATTCACCTCTGTAATATTGTTGCTTACTTTTATTTATAAATAATTTTACTCGCTTCTTTTCTTCTTTGTAGTAAATGTTCAGTCACATTGAACCTATTGATCTTAATACTTTTTGTAAGTTGGCCCACGCTCTCACTGCGGCCTTAGTGTCATCTGATATCCACGGTACTTAAGGCCATGTTATTTCCCTCGTTACAAGAGGAGCACAAATGTCCATACATTTCAAGAAAGTATCGGTTAATTTTCTTAGTAGATGCTTCGTTTAATAATAAATAACATAATTAATTTTGACTGTAACTTTTAAGGCACCGAAACGTTTGAAGACTTTTTGGTTTTCTCATGTTGAGAGTTGCAACTCATGATCTGCTACTTCAAGATCAGTTATGATTTCAGGATTATTAGTAATCATGAGATCAATTAGTGTTGAAGGAGTGGAAGTTAATTTGACATTCTTAATTAATTAGCTAATTTTCTTGTCTGATGCCAACAAATTATCATTGAAATTTCTATCTCTGTCTCCCAGAGAGAGATAGATAGATAGAGATAGATAGATAGATAGATAGATAGATAGAGAGAGAGAGAGAGAGAGAGAGAGAGAGAAGAGAGAGAGATAGTTAGAGATAGAGAGAGAGAGAGAGAGAGAGAGAGAGAGAAATAGATAGATAGATAGATAGATAGAGAGATGAATGAATGAATGGCCGAGTATTACAGTATAAATTAGTTTTCTTTCTTTCGATAATGACTCTTACATCAAGATCCCAGCAATCACCATCGATTATCAAGCTGTCAAAGTTGTTTAGCAAAAAGGCTTTGTGTGTCACATTCATGTATTTTTTTTTTATTTATTATTATTTTTTTTTTGTAAAGTCAGTTATTATTGATGGTTCTGTTACTATTGTTGCTGTTATCATTATTGTTATCAATGACTGTCATTGCTCTAATAATAAATGTCATTGATGATGATGATGGCGATGATAACGAGAATAGTATAATGATAGTAGTGATCATAATGATATGAAATGAAATGGACGATAAAGAGATGGCAATAAGAAAAATATATTATCATCATTATAACTTTCAGTAAGCATTTTGACTATACTTATTTCAATAGTGGCCTTACCATTGTCGGTATCACGATCATCATCATCATCATTATCACTACTATCATTATTACTGTTGTTGTTATGTTTCACCTACTGTAAGTGTAGAAAGTACTGGACTATGTGATATATGATTGAGGACTATTATCATTATCATTGTTATAGTCATCATTATCATCATTACAACCATTACTATTACTGTAATAATTTCTTTCGTCTCAAGTCTGTGAACAAAATGCAGGATTCGGAGTACAGCAAAGAAGCGCATAGCACTATCTACGTGCGTGTTCCCCGCTTCTCTGTCTTCCATAACTTTGCGCTCTAATAATTTGGAACTTTTCTCTATCTAGTTCCTTATGCTGTGAAATACGACCGAATGACACGACACATTCTGAGAAAAGGAGGTAGGGTGATGGAAGGGGGAGGAGGGGAGTGGGGGAGAGGGGGGCGAGGAGGGGAGGGGGAGGGGGAGAAATCCACGATACCCTAATGTTTTGTGTGTGGTTTGGCGCCGTCGAGAGGGGTTAGGGGGAGGGGTGAGGGGATGGGCTGGGGGGTTGGTTGGTTGAGAAATGGAGAGAGGGGAGGGTGGAGGGACAGGGGGATAGTTGAGACAAGGAATGAGGGGAGGGGAGTGTGGGGTGGATTGAAGGGGGTGAGAGTTGAATGCGGAAAGCTTGGGGGAGGCGAGGGGTCTGGGGCTAGTAGTCTAAGAGTGAGGGGAAGATGGGGAATAATGTATTCAGAATATAAATGAAACGAAAGAAACAAAGGAAAGACAGAAGGAAAACGAGATTAGAACAAATCTACTTCTTTGTATTTGGACAGACGTTTTTTCTTTCATATATCGTCTTCTTATTTTAATCTTTCATTTGACCTTATCATCATCATTATAGTTATCATCATCATCATCACCATCGTAATTATCATTATTTTTAGCATCATCATCATAATTGTTATCTTTACTTTTAGCATCATCATAATAATTATCATCTTCACTTTTATAATCATCAACATTATTATCATCATTACCTTTATCATCATAATAATTATCCTCATTACTTTTATAATCATCATCATGATTATCATCTTTACTTTTATCATCATTACTTTTATTATCATCTTCATTACCAATACTATTACTATCATTAACATAATTCCTGATATAAAAAGTATAAACAGCCGCAAATAAGATTGAAAAGAATAGTAGTTGAATTAAAAATAATATATTTAACACAAAAAACGGAAAAAAAATCTAATTCTATTTTTCCGGGAATAGAATTAACAACGAATTCAAAAACTTTAGAAACAAGTAAGTGAGGGAGCTCTGGCTCATCCGCTGATCCCATTCACTCTTTCTCTCCATCTCTCTCTCTCTCTCTATCTCTATCTACGTGTCTCTCACCCTCACATGGAATAGAAGATAAACAATAGGAGTCCTGTGACTGATACTTTGTTTTAACGACCTATTGACCACTTCTCATTTAACGACCACTTCTCATTTGCTGTGTAAAGGAAATCTATGATCACCAGACTGTACACATACTTCACTTACTATCCAGAGACACCACTTCCATTTTCTTCTTCGTGCTCAGTATAGAGAAGGAGTGATGGATTCCCTAACGTCGTTCCTTCGGCTGGCTGGCTGATCCCTACGTCTTGAAGGCAAGGGCTTGGCAAGTTTTTAACACGAGATTCTCCCAAACTGACTTCTCTCCTTTTTGTTCTCAGACTGTGTAAAGCCTCAGCAGAGATTTATTGAGATGAGGGTTAGTAGGATAGCCTATGGGTAGCGGCGGTACGGCCAGCCTTATCTTTGGATCCAGGGCCATCTCGGGGATTATACACTTCGCAGCTTGATGTAGGCCCGCTGTCTGGGGAACTCGAGGAGCCCTTGCTGAACAGTCCTCTGATGTGGCTCCTTTTTTGGGATATTGAAAACTTGAATGAATGATCTTTGAAATATTTTTATTATTATTTTGAAGTTATAAATGATAAAGCATATGCTATATTACATACTTTATTGATTTATTACAAGAAATAAATCAAAGTAAAATAATAAATGAAATAATAAAGTCATTTGAAAACGAGGATGTGAACACTGAAACGGTAGATCACCGTTATTTCTTAAACGAATCCGAATTATTTTAAATGCTGAGGTTTCCTTTTCTTTGTGTTCACGTACTTTGTTAGAGACCCATGTTTTCCTCTATGGTGAGATAATAAACTAAACACAGGAAAAAAGGAAAAACAAACACAATATAGACTGTCAAACTGACACACACACAAACACACACACGCATACCCCCCAAAAACCCACAGACGCGGAAACACACACACTAAGATACCCCCCTCCCCTCACAGACCCAAACACACACACACACACACACACACACACACACACACACACACACACACACACACACACACACACACACACACACACACACACACACACGTACCAACAGAACGATGAACTATACATTACCAATTTAATTATGCTCCTGATATTACTATGAAATCGAGTACAGGCATTTCATACAATGGTATCAACGTACGCAGGCTAATGAATAAAGTCAAATTAGACAGTAACCGCTGGTACAAATTTGATAATCGTAATAATGCGAAGTAAACGAAGGAATAAAATAATTACCCATACTAATTATTACGAAAGGCAGAACCACCTAGAACCACATGATCCATCACAGAACAGCCAAAGATGCACCACAGAACCGGGTAGAACCACCACAGAACCGTTTAAATCCATCATAGAAGTGTCATAGAACCACTACAGAGAAGGCAAACACCATCAGAGAACCACCAAAGAACCGCCCAGAATCACTACAGAACCCCTAAGGAACCACTCGGAACAAACACAGAATTGCCACATAAGTACATGAGAACCATCACAGAACCACCCCAAACTACCACATGACTCAACCGCCACAGGACCGGCACCAAACCGCCTAGTACTACCTAGAACCACCAGAGAACCGCCAAGAACCACCAGAGAACCGCCTAGAACTACCAGAGAACCGCCTAGAACCACCAGAGGACCGCCTAGAACTACCAGAGGACCGCCTAGAACTACCAGAGAACCGCCTAGAACCACCAGAGGACCGCCTAGAACTACCAGAGGACCGCCTAGAACTACCAGAGAACCGCCTAGAACCACCAGAGGACCGCCTAGAACCACCAGAGAACCGCCTAGAACCACCAGAGGACCGCCTAGAACTACCAGAGGACCGCCTAGAACTACCAGAGAACCGCCTAGAACCACCAGAGGACCGCCTAGAACCACCAGAGAACCGCCTAGAACCACCAGAGGACCGCCTAGAACTACCAGAGAACCGCCTAGAACCACCAGAGGACCGCCTAGAACCACCAGAGGACCGCCTAGAACCACCAGAGAACCGCCTAGAACCACCAGAGGACCGCCTAGAACTACCAGAGAACCGCCTAGAACCACCAGAGGACCGCCTAGAACTACCAGAGAACCGCCTAGAACCACCAGAGAACCGCCTAGAACCACCAGAGAACCGCCTAGAACTACCAGAGAACCGTCTAGAACCACCAGAGGACCGCCTAGAACTACCAGAGAACCGTCTAGAACCACCAGAGGACCGCCTAGAACTACCAGAGAACCGTCTAGAACCACCAGAGGACCGCCTAGAACTACCAGAAAACCGCCTAGAACCACCAGAGGACCGCCTAGAACTACCAGAGAACCGCCTAGAACACAGAGAACGCTTAGGAACTACCAGAGAACCGCCTAGAACCACCAGAGCGCCGCCTAGAACTACCAGAGGACCGCCTAGAACTACCAGAGAACCGCCTAGAACCACCAGAGAACCGCCTAGAACTACCAGAGAACCGCCTAGAACCACCAGAGCGCCGCCTAGAACTACCAGAGGACCGCCTGGAACCACCAGAGAACCGCCTAGAACCACCAGAGAACCGCCTAGAACTACCAGAGAACCGCCTAGAACCAGAGGACCGCCTAGAACTACCAGAGAACCGCCTAGAACCACCAGAGCCGCTAGAAACCAGAGACCGCCTAGGAAACCACCAGAAACCGCTAGAAACCCAGAGGAACCGCCTAGAACTACCAGAGAACCGCCTAGAACCACCAGAGGCCGCCTAGAACACCAGAGGACCGCCTGAACCACCAGAGAACCGCCTAGAACCACCAGAGAACCGCTAGAACCACCAGAGAACCGCCTAGAACCACCAGAGAACGCCTAGAACCACCAGAGAACCGCCTAGAACCACCAGAGGACCGCCTAGAACCACCAGAGAACCGCCTAGAACCACCAGAGAACCGCCTAGAACCACCAGAGGACCGCCTAGAACTACCAGAGAACCGCCTAGAACCAGAGGACCGCCTAGAACTACCAGAGAACCGCCTAGAACCACCAGAGGACCGCCTAGAACCACCAGAGAACCGCCTAGAACCACCAGAGAACCGCCTAGAACTACCAGAGAACCGCCTAGAACCACCAGAGAACCGCCTAGAACCACCAGAGAACCGCCTAGAACCACCAGAGAACCGCCTAGAACCACCAGAGAACCGCCTAGAACCACCAGAGATCCGCCTAGAACCACCAGAGGACCGCTGAACACCAGAGAACGCCTAGCAGAGAACCGTCTAGAACCACCAGAGAACCGCCTAGAACCACCAGAGAACCGCCTAGAACTACCAGAGAACCATCTAGAACCACCAGAGAACCGTCTAGAACCACCAGAGAACCGCCTAGAACCACCAGAGAACCGCCTAGAACCACAAGAGAAACGCCAAGAACTACCAGAGACCTGCCCAGAACCACCAGAGAACCGCCTAGAACCACCAGAGAACCGCCTAGAACCACCAGAGAACCGCCTAGAACTACCAGAGAACCGCCTAGAACCACCAGAGAACCGCCTAGAACCACCAGAGAACCGCCTAGAACCACCAGAGAACCGCCTAGAACTACCAGAGAACCGCCTAGAACCACCAGAGGACCGCCTAGAACTACCAGAGAACCGCCTAGAACCACCAGAGGACCGCCTAGAACTACCAGAGGACCGCCTAGAACCACAAGAGAACCGCCTAGAACCACCAGAGAACCGCCTAGAACCACCAGAGGACCGCCTAGAACTACCCGAGGAGCGCCTAGAACCACCAGAGGACCGCCTAGAACCACCAGAGGACCGCCTAGAACTACCAGAGAACCGCCTAGAACTACCAGAGAACCGCCTAGAACTACCAGAGGACCGCCTAGAACCACCAGAGAACCGCCTAGAACCACCAGAGGACCGCCTAGAACCACCAGAGAACCGCCTAGAACCACCAGAGAACCGCCTAGAACCACCAGAGGACCGCCTAGAACCACCAGAGAACCGCCTAGAACCACCAGAGAACCGTCTAGAACTACCAGAGGACCGCCTAGAACCACCAGAGAACCGCCTAGAACCACCAGAGAACCGTCTAGAACTACCAGAGGACCG
>NW_028234422.1:15674632-15677132 GCF_977035675.1 Penaeus japonicus
TAAATTTTCTTTTCTAGTAGGTCAGTTTCTATCCCCGGTGGAACTTGATAGTTTCTTTCCTTGTATAACTGGTAAGTGTGAGCTTACATTGACTTTTATTTCGCAATTTGTTTCCAAGGATTGAATTTATATGAATTTCGACTTGAGTTAGATCAACAAAAATAACATTCCCCAAGGGTGCCCAAAATAATTCCCATATTACTAGCTACCGAATGCGTCCTTTCTAGGTAATTCTAAGACAGAACTTCGATGCTCAATAAAAAATAATAATGACTCTAGAATTTGAGAAGTTCGGTAAAGCCTGAAAAATGTAAAAGGTCTCCAGACTACTATTATGATATGATCATAAAGTCTTTAAAAACTGTTTGAGGCAAAACATATATTGAGGCAAAATTACCTAATAATTTCACGGTTACTAAATGTTTCTGTTATATTAATGTTATATGTTATAATGTGATATGAAGCACAGAGCACACATGCAGAGGGGAACAAAGGAAAGGAGAAAACTAGAAAAGACGAAGTAGTTTGAGAGAATGGAAGAGAGAGAGAGAGAGAGAGAGAGAGAGAGAGAGAGAGAGAGAGAGAGAGAGAGAGAGAGAGAGAGAGAGAGAGAGAGAGAGAGAGAGAGAGAGAGAGAGAGAGAGAGAGAAAGAGTGAGAAAGAGAGAGAAGGAGAGAGCATGAAAATGACGAAATATAAATTAAATGAAAGTCGGAGATGCAAAGACCTTACGGAGGACTAGCATTATGCAAGAACTCCTTTGTTGATTGCACGAGTTCCCGCCCCCCCTCCCCCTCCATTTCAGTGTTTACTCTAGAAGTTATTGGTGTTATCGCCCCGAATGCGTAGGTGTGCGGGGGCGAGAGACGTGGGATTCAACAATAACAACATACGCCGCATCCGCAGGAAGGTATATATACGTAATCATCTTTAATATCTTTCACTTCTTGATTAAGCATCATTTTGTATGTTTATTTGTTTTTATCATTATAGTTCTCTTTTTCTGTCCCAAGACGCTCCTTTGCACGTCTCCATTATCAAAGATAGCATTAGATAGCCAGAGTACGAGAGCACACTCATCAACGAACTCGAAAAGTCGAAATTCGGCAACAGGAACACATAAGGAACACGAGGTGGGAGAAGCAGAAGCGAGAAGCTAAACAGGAGAGGGCGCGGGGTCATGTTAAATTCATGAGGCTCCTTGAAGAACAGCACAGGATATCCTGGCGGGACAATGGTCTTCATGAAGATTCCTGGAACCTCATGATACTTTTACGAGTATGAGTAGAGAAAATTAAATATTAATTCCACGAGGGAAAGATTTCTTGATTCATCATTGAGATACAGGGTAATATTCGGGAATGTCAAAGCGTCTTATGTGTAATATCTCTGCGAACTATACTCCAGAATAAGAGACATTATTAAATATGATACAGCCATAGTGGGAAAGAAAAGAAACCTTTGTATCTATTGCACTATAATACTCTTAGATGTTATCTCATATTTTTCCATTCCAAGGAGGAGACATACGTGTAGTTATTGGAATTAGAAGAGTGATTCTTACGCGGACTCTTGAACTGAGAATCACGAACCTAGAAATAATAAGAAAAGGATCTATTAATAAGAAAAATAAGTAGAGCTATAGGAAAACGAATTAAGAAACATAATTAAGCATAAGGAGCTAATGAGGAGAGTCATAAACACACACTAATTACCCAGTATAATAGACATCACGTTATATTGACCTTTTTCCACGAAAAGAGCTACGGGAGCTTGTATAAAGATTGACCTTATATCGTATTCATTTATTCTATATATATATATTTTTCTTTCGTTTTCGTTTCATACATAAGTAATAGACAAATATATACACTCTAGGAAATAATGACCTACCATAAAATTACCCGAATAAAAAGAAAACATAGACGAAGAAATATTTTACGTTATTCATATTATCGTAACCCGAAACACACATTTTTTTTTTACCTTTCTTTGATAAAAAAAATTATCAAGGTATCTCTAGGAATCAATATTCAGTAAGAGGGAAGCATTCTCTCCTCTCCTTTCTTCCCGGACACTTTACTGATTCTGTCAATTCATTTTGGCGAAGAGAAATACTGTATGTGAGGTTCGGATATGCGCTTATCGTGGTGTTTGTGTTTACTTACTTGTGTGTTTGTTTAATTGTGTGTGTGTGTACGTGTGCGAGAGAGACAGAAAGAGAAAGAGAGTGCGTGTGTGTGTGTGTGTGTGTGTGAGAGAGAGAGAGAGAGAGAGAGAGAGAGAGAGAGAGAGAGAGAGAGAGAGAGAGAGAGAGAGAGAGAGAAGAGAGAGAGAGCGAGAGAGAGAGAGCGAGGAGAGAGAGAGAGAGAGAGAGAGAGAGAGAGAGAGAGAGAGAGAGAGAGAGAGAGAGAGAGAGAGAGAGAGAGAGAGAGAGAGAGAGAGAGAGAGAGAGAGAGAGAGAGAGAGAGAGAGAGAGAGAGAGAGAGAGAGAGATGAG
>NW_028234422.1:15709632-15712132 GCF_977035675.1 Penaeus japonicus
TAAAACTACTATAATTTTTTAAAAATAACGTTGTTATTATCATTAGTGATACTATGATTATCATTGCTAATACCATTATGATTATTGTCATTATTATTGTTATTATTATTGTCATAATTACCACCATTGCTGTTTTCGTTATCATTATTATTGCTTTTTATTAATAATATTGTAATCATTATCATCATTATTGTAACAATTAAAGTGATTATAACAATTAAAGTGATTATAACAATTGCAATGACCATGATACAAATGATATTATGATAAAGTACTAAACAGCTAACATTGCTACTACTTCTGATATTTATAACGGTGATAGTGCCATATGGTTATAATAATTATGATAATGAACATTATTATTTTAGTGTTTTTACAATCTTTATCATCATTATCATTATCATTGCAACAACAATAATGATAATTATAATGAAAATGAAAATAATAATGATGATAATGATAATAATAGTAATAATGATGTTGATGAGAATCATATCAATGACAGTGAAAACAATAAAAATGACGATTATACTCTAAAAATGATATTGAAAGTGAATAATAATATTTGGATACCAGTTCAAAAACCATTGTATAAAAAATAATTCTATGTAGAATTTATTTTCATCCTTCAGTAATCTTTATTGGCTCTTTTCATGCTATCCATTTTCTATCCAAATTCATCCTATAACACTCGTTAGAAAACAGCTGTGACCCGGGTTTTCGATCACTTTCCAAATAAATGAATGGATCACTTCGTCGACGGAAGTTACTTGAAACACGGATACCCGACCGTAGATTTCACCGGGCTTCATTCAGTGTTGATTGACTCGATAAAGTTTGTATGTTGCTGGGACGTACACAGATCGAGATAAAGGGAGAAAGAGGTACAGAAGCGCTTTTGATAGATAGAGGGAGGATAAATTTGGTGGAAAATTATAATATTCATAATGACAGTAATAATATTTATGAAAATGATAATAATAAGATTAGTAATACCAAGAATAACTGATAACAATAGAATCATGACAGTGATAATAACAATAAGATGATGAAGACAATAGTAATACCAACAATGCTAATGACAAATAACAAAAAAAAAAAAAAAAAAAAAAACAACAGTGATATAGTAATAGTATTTGATGAAGTTCATAAAAGCATAACATGTATAACGCAACTTACGTAACATAACCTGAAAGAACGTGAACAAATGTCCTTTCCTCAGTGCAAACACCATTTCCATTTGAAGTTGGTTATTCTCGTTGATACAGAATGCATGAACAGAGAAAGCAATCTCTTAGTAACTAAGATTCTCGAATTATGGAGAGCAAGAAGGGCCTTTGTTTGTGAAGGATATGGATGATCGAAGTGGTTCTTGGAACGTGCATTTTTATTATTTTTCTTTACTTTTATTTTTTTTTCTCTCTCCATAATCATTATCGATATCACTATCATCTCTATCATCTTTACCATTATCATCACCATCACCATCGTCATTATACATCCTCATTAATATCCTTCTCTTCCTCTGCCTCATAATCATCATTTTCAGTATCATCATTCGCCCTGTCTTCATCATCCTCATCATCACCATCATTATCATCATCATTAACATCATCATCGTCGTCGCAGTAACAATGACAACAAGTACAATAACGATAATGATAATGATAAAGATACCAATCACGATAAAATGAATAAGACAAAGAATATTGAGAATATTGCGAAAGAGGTGTTTGAGGGGAATGAGAAAGAAAGAGGTGTTTGAGGGGAATGAGAAAGAAAGAGGTGTTTGAGGAGAATGAGAAAGAAAGAGGTATTTGAGGGGAAATGGGGAAGAAAGAGGTGTTTGAGGGGAATGAGAAAGAAAGAGGTGTTTGAGGGGAATGAGAAAGAAAGAGGTGTTTGAGGGGAAATGGGAAAGGAAGAGGTGTTTGAGGGGAATGAGAAAGAAAGAGGTGTTTGAGGGGAATGAGAAAGAAAGAGGTGTTTGAGGGGAATGAGAAAGAAAGAGGTGATTGAGGGGAATGAGAAAGAAAGAGGTATTTGATGGGAATGAGAAGGAAAGAGGTGCTTGAGGGGAATGAGAAAGAAAGAGGTGTTTGAGGAGAATGAGAAAGAAAGAGGTGTTTGAGGTGAATGGGAAAGAATGAGGTATTTGAGGGGAAATGGGGAGGAAAGAGGTGTTTGAGGGGAAATGGGGAGGAAAGAGGTGTTTGAGGGGAAAAAAGGTGTTTGAGGGGAAATGGGGAAGAAAGGGGTGTTTGAGGGGAATGAGAAAGAAAGAGGTGTTTGAGGGGAATGAGAAAGAAAGAGGTGTTTGAGGGGAAATGGGGAGGAAAGAGGTGTTTGAGGGGAATGAGAAGAAAGAGATGTTTGAGGGGAAATGAGAAAAAAGAGGTGTTTGAGAAGGAAATGAGGAAGAAAGAGGTATTTGAGGGGAAATGAGCATGAAAGAGGTGTTTGAGGGGAAATGGGGAAGAAAGAGGTCCATAGGGTTGTA
>NW_028234422.1:15722132-15724632 GCF_977035675.1 Penaeus japonicus
TCTTTCTCTTTCCCCTCTAACACCTCTTTCTTTTCCTTTCACCTCAAACACCTATTTCTTCCCCATTCCCCTCAAACACCTCTTTCCTCCCCATTTCCCCTCAAACACCTCTTTCCTCCTCATTTCCCCTCAAGCACCTCTTTCCTCCTCATTTCCCCTCAAACACATCTTTCCTCCCCATTTCCCCTCAAACACATCTTTCTTCTCCATTTCCCCTCAAATACCTCTTTCTTTCTCATTCCCCTCAAGCACCTCTTTCCTTCTCATTCCCCTCAAACACCTCTTTCTTTCTCATTCCCCTCAAACACCTCTTTCTTCCCCATTTCCCCTCAAATACCTCTTTCTTCCCCATTTCCCCTCAAACACCTCTTTCCTCCCCATTTCCCCTCAAACACCTCTTTCCTCCCCATTTCCCCTCAAACACCTCTTTCCTCCCCATTTCCCCTCAAACACCTCTTTCTTCCCCATTTCCCCTCAAACACCTCTTTCTTCCCCATTTCCCCTCAAGCACCTCTTTCCTTCTCATTCCCCTCAAACACATCTTTCTTCTCCATTTCCCCTCAAATACCTCTTTCCTTCTCATTCCCCTCAAACACCTCTTTCCTTCTCATTCCCCTCAAACACCTCTTTCTTTCTCATTCCCCTCAAACACATCTTTCTTCTCCATTTCCCCTCAAATACCTCTTTCCTTCTCATTCCCCTCAAACACCTCTTTCCTTCTCATTCCCCTCAAACACCTCTTTCTTTCTCATTCCCCTCAAACACCTCTTTCCTTCTCATTCCCCTCAAACACCTCTTTCTTTCTCATTCCCCTCAAGCACCTCTTTCCTCCTCATTTCCCCTCAAACACCTCTTTCTTCCCCATTTCCCCTCAAACACCTCTTTCTTCCCCATTTCCCCTCAAACACCTCTTTCCTCCCCATTTCCCCTCAAATACCTCTTTCTTTCTCATTCCCCTCAAACACCCCTTTCTTCCCCATTTCCCCTCAAACACCTCTTTCTTTCTCATTCCCCCCAATCACCACTTTCTTTCTCATTCCCCTCAAACACCTCTTTCTTTCTCATTCCCCTCAAACACCTCTTTCCTCCCCATTTCCCCTCAAATACCTCTTTCTTTCTCATTCCCCTCAAGCACCTCTTTCCTTCTCATTCCCCTCAATCACCTCTTTCTTTCTCATTCCCCTCAAACACCTCTTTCCTTCTCATTCCCCTCAAACACCTCTTTCCTTCTCATTCCCCTCAAACACCTCTTTCTTTCTCATTCCCCTCAAACACCTCTTTCTTTCTCATTCCCCTCAAACACCTCTTTCTTTCTCATTCCCCTCAAACACCTCTTTCTTTCTCATTCCCCTCAAACACCTCTTTCTTTCTCATTCCCCTCAAACACCTCTTTCTTTCTCATTCCCCTCAAACACCTCTTTCTTTCTCATTCCCCTCAAACAGCTCTTTCTTTCTCATTCCCCTCAAACAGCTCTTTCTTTCTCATTCCCCTCAAACACCTCTTTCTTTCTCATTCCCCTCAAACAGCTCTTTCTTTCTCATTCACCTCAAACACCTCTTTCCTCCCCATTTCCCCTCAAATACCTCTTTCCTTCTCATTCCCTTCAAACACCTCTTTCTCAACCGCATTTCCTGAAGTTATAAAGGAATACCGAGGTTATGATTGGATTTGTGGAAGCGGCCGAATCACATGCACTCTCCATGTGCGATATCTTGGTTCAATTAGGTTCGTAGAAAAGAAATCGCGGGTCGAGAGCTCAGTGGATGTAGGGGTGGGGGGGGGGGTAGGTCTGGTGTAGGGAGGCAGGGAGAGGGAGGGAGGTTGGGAGGGAGGGAGGGAGGGAGGGAGAGGGAGGGAGGGAGGGAGGGAGGGAGGGAAGGAGAGAGATAGATAGATAGAGAGAGAGAGAGAGAGAGAGAGAGAGAGAGAGAGAGAGAGAGAGAGAGAGAGAGAGAGAGAGAGAGAGAGAGATAGAGAATGAGAAAGAGAATGGAGGAAATGAGGGGACGGGATGAGATCGGAGGAAAAGCTTTTTTTTCTTTTCTTTCATTTTCTTTGAGGGCGGGGAGCGTTGGGCATACGGAGGGAGGACTAAAGGAAACGGGAAGGTTCGTAGAGCAGTTGGAGTGGAACAAAAATAGAATTTTGGGAGAAAGAGAAAGGTAGAACAAGGAGGCTGGTAACGGGCTCGAGACGAATGGGGAAGGTAAGCAAAAATAAACAAATAGAAAGATAACAAAATAAATATCTATACATATATCTCGTTATCTATCTATCTGTAAAGAGAAAAGAGGCAGATATGTGTAAAGACAGACAAAAACACTTAAATGTACTAATAAAAGTAAGCGGGACATTCATTAGGACATTGTATTAACGTAGAATCAATGATTGTTTAATCTGTTGTGTGTTCGTGCGTGCGTATATGCGTTTGTATAATTACAAATTGATATAAAGGTCAAATATTTCATTGACAAAACATTCATCAAAACAGTTCATTAG
>NW_028234422.1:15754632-15764632 GCF_977035675.1 Penaeus japonicus
ACACTTGTGTCACGTACCGAAATATCTCTTAGATCTATCGATTATCCGATGAACCTTCACCAATACGAAAAAGGTCAAAGTCATTAGAAAATTCACGACACAAAATTCGCATAATGGCGGTACTGCATCTAGATATTTGCCGAAATATTACCCCATTACTTATGGCAATTCCTAATATACCGCCATGGACCCGAAAAAGACACAGATACATCATAGGACACGATATATATATATATATATATATATATATATATATATATATATATATATATATATACATATATTATATATATATACATATATTATAGAAAAATACATACATATATATATATATATATATATAAAAATACATACATACATACATACATACATACATACATATATATATATATATATATATATATATATATATATATATATATATATACATATACATATATGTTGATAGGCACACACACACACAAACACACACACACACACACACACACACACACACACACACACACACGCACACACACACACACGCACTTTGTAACCAAAACCTTCTCTACGGTTTCAGTATCAATATTCCTTAAGGGCACGGTCTCGGGAAATGTAGTTGCACAATCTATCACTCTTAAGACGTGCTTATGGGCCCCACCTGAAGGTATTAAGGGCCTTGCAAGGTCAAATGCAACTTTGTTGAAGGATTCACTAATTATAGGCATAGAGACTAGAGGGGCTTCCTTTACTTTCCCTTCAGGAGAGAACTTCTGACAAATAGGACAAGACTTACAGTATCTTTTAATGTCTGCTCCCGCACCTGGCCAATTGAGTCATGAGCAGTTACAAGTATGTTATGTCTTTATTTCTCTGGAACCGCTAATTGTTTCATTCCTTCTTCATGTTTATGCACACTCAGCATATCAAGTTATTTATGAATTCATATTGAATACATGTGCTTTTAACAATTTCTTTGCTTTTAACCTTAGATCTGATCTTGATCATCAGTAAGATCTTGTTTCGATACGTAATTTCAGGCATAGTAATATTAGAATCTTTATATTTTGATTTTGCATATATCTAGTAAATACAGCAAGTACTTTATCCTTAGACTTATTACAAGAAGGAGTTGCCGATTTTAGCACAACTGGATCAGGTTTCACATCAGGGACATCACGAGGGAACTGTGCACCAATCACTATGCTAATTAAGGTATCAGTAATTTTGCATGGTGCGGCGACAGCATCAACCCATCCGTTAAAATGCTCGGATTTTATGAAGCATCTTACATTACGAAGAGTTCATAACAAGCGACTTTCTTTCCCCCGTTTTACGTTAGCTGGAAGTGAATTATCTTGTTGAGCCCCCACAGTCAAATTCAACATTTACAGGTTTGCTAAACAGGTATTCCCCCCTGTCAAGAAATGTTGAGGTGGCAAGTCAGACCGAAAACAAAACTGACGCTTACTGGACTGCTACCTTTGGTTTTGAATTTGAGATCTGGGTAATTCGGGCGAATATGACCAGTCCTCTTACAGTTTTGACAAATTATATTACTCTTCGCCAAAATTACAATATCATTTGAATTAGGTTCATCTTTGATATTATTCGATTTCCTGAATCTATTAAACCTGTGAGCAGATTTGAACCTGTCAACAGCTTGTGCCATTTCTAAAGTTTTTAAAAAGTCTTTTCTTAATGGAATAATCTTAAATCAGATGGGCAGTTGGTAAGCTGGTTGATCCCGTATAAGGAAATCACAGAAGCTATAACAATTACTCTGAACATCAATGAGAGTTAACCAGTTATAAAGGTAATCCAATCTAACAATCAGCTGGACATACGCATTATTTTCGCTGGCTTTACTTTCTCTAAATTTCCTTCTATAAGACTATTTCAACATTGCATGCCTTCAGTCAAGCATCTTTCAACAGTTGTAAAACTTCATTCAAACTTTTCCTCCCTAAAGTGAGTCAAGATAAACATGATAATGCTAAATATCCCACATTTGGAGTTATCTTCTGAGGCAATCGTCAATTTCACCTTTACCACCGTTAATACTGGGCACACATAATCCTGAAAATGAAGCCTCAGGAGCGTTTAGGTTTAAAGATTCTAGTTTATCAGCTTTAGCCGATTCAACACGCAACTTAGCCAAGGCTAATTCATGGCCTCTTTGTTTCTTCTCTTTAGTCTTTTTAATATCCCTTTCTCGTTGTCTCTTCTCTTTCCCTTTGATTTCCTTCTCTATCTACTTTTTTACCTTGTTTTCTTCTCTATTAACCAACGCATTTATATCTGAAGGGGTAAGACCAGCTTCCTTTTACTAGCTATATCAAAGTGAAACTAGACATACAAATATTTGCCCTGAGAATTTAAGGATCCTACTCACCATGTCTATTTCTTAATAAACCTCCTAAAGTTCTTTTAGATCCTTACGATTCTCATTAAACGAGCATAGATGTAAAACACAAATATTTATATGAAATTGTTTTTACAATGATATACAACTTTTTTTTCAGACAACATATAAAATGAAGGGAAACCCCCACCATCCTTACAATATATATATATATATATATATATATATATATATATATATATATATATATATATATATATATATATATATATATATACTTATATATATATACATATATACACACGCATGTGATCGAATACAATAATTGTAACTTGTAATTATACCGAAATAAGACCATTTTATTTTCAGAACTAAAAACCACTAATTTCCGCCGTCAAAAAAAGGAAGAAGAATAAAGAGACAAGGGGGGGGGGGAAATCCAAAAGAAAATTCAATAAAACCATATCAAAATAAAACAAAGAAAATGATACGAAGAAAGGGCAGTTTAAAATTCTCCGAAAGCAAAGAAGATCTATCACCGAGGAAGACCCACGGCGCGGCGGTGCAATCGGTCACTCCGCACACGTCCTCGCCGCCACACACACAAGGGGAGGCATCGCCCTCTCCCGGTCTAACCCCTGGACCAGGAAGAGGAAGCCAATATCTTTCCCTTCGCAGCTGATATGTATATATATTTTCCCTTTCTCCTTCCCTGAATGGAAAGAGGGATTGCTTAGAAAAGAGAAAGAAAGAAAGAAATATATATATATATATATATATATATATATATATATATATACATAAAATAAAGTAGGAAAAGATGAAAAGGAACCGTAGGATGGAAGGAAACGAAGAAAGGCTACCGTTGGATGTGAAAGGGAGAGGGAGGGAGTGGGGAAGTGGAGGGAGGGAGGGAGAGCGAGAGGGAAAGAGAGGGCAAGAAAGAGACAGTATAAAAGAAAGAGAGAGAGAGAGAGAAAGAGAGAGAAGAATTATTATGTGCAGAATGTATCATGAAAGCGTACCCTATTCTCAACAAAGAAGAGTTTTACAGTGCATCAGACATCAGTCATAGGAAATTACACCGCCTCTATCCCCTCTACCCCCATCCCCTCAACCCCCATCAATCCCTCCTCCCCTCCATCCCCTTCACCCTTCCTCCTCCCCCTCCCCACCATGAGAGAAAGACCTAGTCCGCAAAATCATTCTGTTCCAATTTTATCACGTGCATCAACAGCCCTGTTGGTCATTACCTGGGTTGGGAAATAAATGCGGCTATTTTTGTTCCGCGAGTGAGATTGTATGATAACAGTAACGACTTTTTTTGCCAGCGATAGTTTTTTGCGGGGAGTAGTACAAGCCAAAAATAATATTTTGGTAAATAACCCAAACGTACACACACACACACACACACACACACACACACATTATAGAAATAATTACAGTTACAACTGTAATAATGATAATGATGACAAAAAACAACATTAACGATAATGCATATGATGATAGTAAGAATAATGATAATAATGATAACAGTACTGATAATAAAGATAACAATGATAATAGATCAATATTGATACTAATAATCTCATCCAAATGCTATGAATCTCCCCCACCCCCTTTGCAACTCCCCTGCTTCCCCACAACCTCATAATGAATCTCCCTCCCCCTCCCCCCTCCCCATCACTCTCAGTTACATCTCTCTCCCAACCCCTACCCTGACCTGTATTATACCCCCTTACTCCCCTCCCCCCTTTGTCTTAATCGTCATACTAACGTCTTTCACAAAGTCTCCCTCAGTTAAATATTCAGCCGTGGTCTCCGTCCGCTGAAACAATTGGGAAAAACAAAGACATTACAGAAAGTCCAGCTTCATAGTTTGGCGAAAAGGGGCTCCTTTGGGTGCTCTCCCTTTTGGAATCCATTGGCAGGCTTCTCTCTCTCTCTCTCACTCTCTCTCTCTCTCTGTAGCGTGTGCGTCCTCTCTCTCTCCCTCTCTCTCTCTCTCTCTGTCTTTCTCTTGCGTCCGTTCTCTCTCTCTCTCCTCCTCCTCTCTTTCGCTCTCCCATCTTCTTCTTCTTCTCTTTCTCCTTATCTCTTTCTTTTGCTCTCTCTTCTCTCTCTCTCTCTCTCTCTCTCTCTTTCTCTCTCTCTCTCTCTCTCTCTCTCTCTCTCTCTCTCTCTCTCTCTCTCTCTCTCTCTCTCTCTCTTTCTCTCTTTCACACCCACACTCACTCTCTCACTCTCTTTCTGTCCCCTCGATTTTCGTGTATCTGCATGCGTGCGTTTGGGTTTGTTCGTCTGTCTCTTTTCTCTCAGTTATTTTTCTCCCTTTCGGCTGCTTGAGTCACGTTTTTTTTCTCTCACTTTACTCCGTGTTGTTTTTGAGTGTATCCGTCTGCCCTCCTTCCTTCTTTTATCTTCTTTCTCGTTTTACTTTCGCCCTTTCCTTCAATTTCCCTATCTCCTTCTCTATTTCTTTCAAATTTTATAAACATTATTCCCATCCTGTTCCTCCCTATGTATCTTTCCCTTTCTCTTCTCACTATCTACTTCCCTCCTCTTCTCTCTTTCTGTTTCATCCTTCCCCTCTCTCTACTCTTCAGTCTAAATCCCTCTTTCGCCCCTCTCCTTCTCCCTCTTCAAGCTTTCGTCTATAACCCCCGCCCCCTCTTCTTTGCATCCTCCCCTTAAGATCACTCCTTTTTCCTCTTTCTCATTTTTCTTTTTTCATTCCTCTTTCGTTTCCCATCAAATCCTTCCTCCCTTCCCCTCTCCCTCTTCCTCCCCTTTCCTCGCCATCTCCCTCTTCTACCTCTCTTTCCCTCGCCATCTCCCTCTTCTCAATCCCTTTCCCTCTCTTTCTCTTTCTTCTCTCTTCCCCCTCCCTTTCCGTCCTCTCCCTCTCTTTTCCCCTCACTTTCACCCTTTCCCCTTCACTATCCCTCTCCTCCTTCCCTTTCCCTCTCCCTCTCATTCCTCCCCTCAAAGTCTTGTACTCGCATTCCCAACTCCACGAGTCAAAAACAAAACAAAACAAAACAAACACACGAACAAAAAAACAATAGAAAAGCACTGAAATATCTAAATAAACCTGCGTCCACTTCATATACAGTCTCTACGCGAATCTACAACTCCAGCTTTAGCTCTGTACTATTGAAAACTTTTACTTTTACATACAATGGGCAGTTTGTGAATAGATGGATGAGTTTTCAGGAAGGAAAAAAAGAAAAAAAAATCGAAAAAAAGAGAGAAACACATTCATGTACACCATTCTTATCACCATACACCAAAACCATATACAACCTTACCTTTTCCACAAAATCTCTCTATCGTATATTTCACTCCCTTTCTCCCTTTAATCCTCCCAGACACACCCCTAAGTACGTGACTCTATCCACGTGACGTACCTAAGACCACCACCTTAAAGCCACCTTTAGGACACATACAAATAAGCACTTGGTTAAATATGCAAAGAAAAACCACTAGGATAGGTCGGTCGGTGTGGTTTGGAATCCGTGATGGTCGGTTGCTCGCATGGGCCGATTTTCTGCATTTTGTCTGATTTTTTTCTCTGTTTCTTATTTCTTTATTATTGTTATTGTTCATATCTATTGATTTATTGATCTTATCTTATAATGATTACCATAATTATTGTTACCATAATTATTATGATTGTGGGATATTATAGTGATATAGTGTGATACACGAAATAGTGTCTGTAATACTTTAAACCAATGAGGCAACAGATAATGCCTAATATTGTGATATTAGTTACATTATGATTTACTTTATCGCAGTGATATTATTTCAAAACTTACCACATGTTACATGAAAGCACATGTATTATTATTTACAGTGTTTGCTACATTTACGTTTCGTTCTATGTACAATATGTAGCATGTACTCTTTATGTACGAGAATAGTATTTCTGTTGTACGATACTTTATGTATGTACCTCGTGCATCTGGCAACAAACTCAGAGAGCCGAGAGGAGCGAGCTCGCCAGGCCACGAGGAGACCAGAACCAGAAGGTCTTATTTTGTTGTGTTTACACCTCCAAAGAACCTTCTTAGCTGGGTGTTTAATTCTCCCACAAGTTTAGAGGATTCACCATAGAGCATAATAATAATAATGATAATAATGATAATAATAATAATAATAATAATAATAATGATTATTATTATTGTTATTATTATCATTATTATTATTATCATAATTATCATTAGTAGTTGTGGTAATAGTATCATTAGTATAATCAACCCAATTGTTATAATGATGATAATGATAATAATTATTATTGTTAACATTATTATCATTACCATCATCATCATTATTAATATCATCATTATCAATGTTTTGTTTATCATTACTATCCTTCTTGTTATTAATAATATCTTTATGAATGTAATCGTTATCATGGTTCTTAAAGTATCATTATTGTGAATTTCATTATCATCATTATCATTAATATATATCATCATAATTGTTAGCATCGCCAATTTCATCATCATTATCATTATTGTTATTTCATTATCATTATTATGACTGTTATTAATAGCATCATTTTACTTATCATCATTATCACTTTTATTTCATTGTAATCATTATCATTATTATGGTCAATATTTTCATTGTCATTATTACTTCTGTATTGAAATCATTATCATAATCATTATCATCATCATCAGTACTGTTATGATCATAATCATAGTGTCATCATTATTATCGCTATAATGTGTCTTTATTATCATTATCATTATTTTGATAATTGGCATTGATAAGATCATCATTAACATTATCATTATCATTATTACCATTACCATCATTAAACATTCTCATCACAACTGGAATTGTCATCATCATTATCCTCTTCCTTATCATCATCATTATCATCTTAATTACTATAATATTGATCATTATCTTTATCATCACTATCATTTTAACACTATTATTTATACTTCGTAATTGTTCAGTTAAAATTAAAGGAAAGGAATGATGTTTGTGCGAATGACGATGATGATGATGATAGTGATGATGATGATAATGATGATGATGATGTTAATGATAATATGATGATGATGATGATAATGATGGTGATGATGATGTGATGGTGGTAATGATGATGTGATGATGATGGTGGTGGTTGTGATGATGTGATGATGATGATGTTGATGATGCGATGATGATGATGATGATGGTGATGATCATGATGATGTGATGATGATGATGATGTGATGATGATGGTGATGATGATGATGATGGTGATGATGATAATATCAATAATAATAATGATGATAATAATGATAATGACAGTTTTGATAATAACAAAAATGATAATGATGATAATAATGACAATTATAAAGATAAAGATAAA
The DNA here is from genome assembly GCF_977035675.1 of Penaeus japonicus. Taxonomy (NCBI): domain Eukaryota; kingdom Metazoa; phylum Arthropoda; class Malacostraca; order Decapoda; family Penaeidae; genus Penaeus; species Penaeus japonicus. The sequence continues at coordinate 15,762,354 of NW_028234422.1, forward strand.
GATAATGACAATTATAAAGAAGAATAACAAGAACAAGAACAGTAACGTATATCAAAGCATCCGTTATGAAAGTACACTTCTCTCTCTCTCTCCGAGTGCGAGTAAACACAATGAAACCCCTTCATAAGATCTGTTGATGTAGTGTTTATTAGGACAGAAGGGGTTAAACACTCGCCCTGCCCAAGTTTATACTATCAATCAAGTTTGCCGATTATCCCTGAGAGGTAAACTTAGTTGAGTTAAAAAAAAAGGTAAATCAAATTGGAAATGTCGATTATGATCATGATTTCTAGAGCTTTTCTCGTTCCCCTCCTCCTTTCCTCTTTTTTTATTATTATTTTTTTTCAATAACGTGTCGTTATAGCTGATGTTTTGTTTTTGTCGTTATCAATGATACTGTTGGAGTATTTTTTTTTTTTCACAATACGTTATACATTTCAGAATGTGATAATCAGTGGAGACTTTTATGGTGATGGTAATGACCAATGGCGAATCTAGGGGGGCGTCCACCCCCTCCCCCCCATTAGTGTGACAAAGAGCACACACCACAGGCAAATACAGTATCTGTAAGTAACCTAATCCTTTAGGTTATGATATAATTACATATTGCTCCAAAGTGCTTTGAAAATGCTTATGAAATGCTTGAATTCCACACTTGAATTTCACTGCTTGGCGCCCCCCTCCCTTTAGTCTCTGGTCTCGCTCCCTTCCCTTCTCTTTAGAACTTCCTAAATCCTGGTGGTAGAATAGAAATAGAAATATCACGTTTTCTTGATATCATTTCAATAAGTTTTCACCTTTCATACTTCTATCATTTTCATCGTAATCATTAACTTCTGCATCATCACTGTCCCCTTATCCTGATGCTGAGGATTAAAGTGTAACCAGATCATCTGAGACCATTGCAAGCCAACTGGTTTTCTCATAATGATGCCAGTGAGACATGATTGCATCACATTAGTTCTCTCTATACTATATTTTCTCTTTTCCCTTCTTTCTCTATCTTCCTTTATTTTATTTTATCTTATCTCTTTCTCTTTACTCTCTCTCTCTCTCTTCCCCCATTCGTTGTCTCCTTTTTCTCTTTTTATCCCCCTTTTGTGTCTAGTTCGATCTCTGTCTATCTCAGCTGCATTTTCTCCTCTGCCCTCTGTCCGCGCCTATATTTTTATTTTCTCCTTTCTACCCCTCTATATCGCTCTGACTCTGTCTATCTCTCTCTCTCTCTCTGTACCCCTGTCTACCTCCGTTTTTGCCTTGCCTTCCTCTATCTATTTAAGGTTCCACTTTAATCTCTCTCTCTCTCTCTCTCTCTCTCTCTCTCTCTCTCTCTCTCTCTCTCTCTCTCTCTCTCTCTCTCTCTCTCTCTCTCTCTCTCTCTCTCTCTCTCTCTCCTTCTCCTTTCTTCCCTCCCTCCCTCTCGACGAACCCGAGAGGTCAGACAGAATACACGATGACTCATCACAACCGACACAGCAACTGGACCTTGCACGATGAGACTCTGCCGTGAGTTGAGGAAGACTTCATAGTCATAGAACCTATAACATGGGAGCTACTCCCCTTAAGACAGATTGGAAGGAGATTGTACCGAGATGCTTTTATGAAAGAAGTATCTCTGTATTATCATTAACAGGAGAAACCTTAGCAATGACGGCTATTTCATCAGGTCTAAAGTGCTGCAGCCAGATAGCCTGTCCAAAGTTCTAGATAATTGCTTCCTTGTTGTTACCGTATTGGATGAGTCTCTGCTACCACTCCGGAAACTCCGGATATGTACCAGTTGGCCTTTGGGGGCTTCATCTTTTAATCAGGGTGGACGATTACGAGATTACGAGTTAATCATTATAGTTGTCATTCTCCATGGTATAGGAAATCGGCTTTGAGATTGATTTGTTCGGATTGCATTGCAGTTGATATTAGGACGTCTGCAGCGAATGGAAACTGTAATACGATGGCAAAAGTGTTCGCGTTTTCCTCCCTGCCTCGATCCTGCTTGCTTTCTCTCACTCGTCCCTTTCACCTCCCCTCCAGCCCCCTCCTCTCTCTCTCTATCTATCTCCCTCCCTCTTGCTCTTTCTCCTGCCCTACCCTCTCTCCCCTTCCTCATTCCCTCCCCTTGCCCTTTCTCCTCCCCTACTCCTCTCTGTGTCACCCCACCCTCTCCCTCTCCCTCCCAACCACTCTCTGCAACCCCCCTTAGCCTCTCCATCCCCCTCCCCCTTCCCCTTCTCCCTCTGCCGGCGGACATTTTAATCCCACACTCTCTACCTGCCCACCTG
>NW_028234422.1:15774632-15777132 GCF_977035675.1 Penaeus japonicus
TGTCCGAAAGAAATGGAGAAAAGAAAATAGATTTGGGTTTGAAAGAGAAAGAATTGAAAAGTTTTGGGACGTGAATCCGCTTTGTAATTCTCTGCTTCCTGGGCAGTTCGTTAGGTGTTTTCCTGTCGTCCTTTCTCTTCTCTTCTCTGCCTGTCTGTCTGTCTGTCTGTCTGTCTGTCTGTCTCTCTGTCTGTCTCTTTGTCTGTCTGTCTCTCTGTCTCCTCTCTGTCTGTCTGTCTCTCTGTCTGTCTGTCTGTCTGTCTGTCGAGATCTCTGTCTGTCTGTCTCTCTGTCTGTTTGTCCGTCTCTCTGTCTGTGTGTCTGTCTCTCTGTCTGTCTGTCTCTCTGTCTGTCTGTCTCTCTGTCTGTCTGTCTGTCTCTCTGTCTGTCTGCCTCTCTGTCTGTCTGTCTGTCTCTCTGTCTGTCTCTCTGTCTGTCTGTCTGTCTCTCTGTCTCTCTGTCTGTCTGTCTGTCTGTCTCTCTGTCTGTCTGTCTGTCTGTCTGTCTGTCTCTCTGTCTGTCTCTTTGTCTGTCTGTCTCTCTGTCTGTTTATCTGTCTCTCTGTCTGTCTCTCTGTCTGTCTGTCTGTCCGTCTCTCTGTCTGTGTGTCTGTCTCTCTGTCTGTCTGTCTGTCTCTCTGTCTGTCTGTCTCTCTCTCTCTCTCTCTCTCTCTCTCTCTCTCATTCTCTCTCTCTGTCTGTCTGTCTGTCTGTCTGTCTGTCTGTCTCTCTGTCTGTCTCTCTGTCTGTCTCTCTGTTTGTCTCTCTGTCTGTCTGTCTCTCTCTCTCTCTCTCTCTCTCTCTCTCCCATTCTCTCTGTCTGTCTGTCTGTCTGTCTGTCTGTCTGTCTGTCTCAGTCTCTCTCTCTCTCTCTCCCTCCCTCCCTTCCCCCCTTTCTCTCTCTTTCTCCTTCCCTCCATTCCTTACTCTTTTTTCTTGTATCTCATCTTCCGGTCTGGACCTCCTCGCCTCGTCCCTCTCTTCCCTCCCCATTCCGCAACCTTTTGGAAATGTTCTCTTCCATCTCCCTTTACCGAATGCCTTCCTCGCCGTATTTCGTCCGAGATACTGATTATCCTCCTCATTTCTTTTTTGGCTCTCCTTCTCTTCCTCTTTCCTCCTCATCTTCGAAGATGCGTATTCAAGACGCGGTCAGAGTGGCTAGGAAGTTCAGACGAATCGCAAGGGATAGATAAGTCCTCGTATGAAAGAACCGACAGCTGTTATTTAGTTTCATGTGAAGGTCTCTTTTTTGCAGGTTCTTTCATACCTAGTTTATCACATGGCTGTAAATATTGTTATTTCGAAGCGTTTGACTGTGGATGAGAGTCTGTATTCATATCCATATAAAGAGTTGCATATAGATATGCATATAAATAATAAAATGGACACACACATACACACACACACACACACAGCCACACACACACACACACACACACACACACGCACACACAGCCACACACACACACAAACAGCCACACACACAGCCACACACACACACACACACATCACCTTCTCTTTCTCTCTCACTCTTATGCACACACACACACACACGCACACAGACACACACACACACACACACACATACAAACGCATACATAAAAACACATACACAAAAACATACACATACACACAAACACTCACACGCACATTTTTATTCATATAAACACATCTGGAAACAAACTGCGTCAAGCTAACGGCCCTAGCAAAGGGTTATCCTTCCCAGTGGGAATCGAGAAGAAAATTAGAAACCAAATATTTGGTTGGTTCTGATTGGCTGCAGGAGTATACTGGCTGGTTCTAGACCTACTCTGGGTGTTGTCTAACTTATTATCTTTGCCCCCCCCCCCACCATACACCACATAGACAATGGTACACTACATATCTTGGTACACCGCTATGCTTACTTGAATCACGAAAGTCTCCTCAGTGTTCTTGTATTGTCTTTGTAGAAGCAAATGTGTATAAAATGTATTGCTTTTTCCTTCATCATTCCTTGGATCTGAGAGGGAAGTTTTAGTGTGTTTGCTTATAGCTCGTGTTTAAAAATGCTCTTTTGTTTTTAATGGCAATACATTTTTCACTTTTACGCTTCTAATAACGGCCCATGAAAAGTGGTATATATCAGGTCAAGGCTATAATTGAAACGATAGTACAACTAATTCACTAATTCATCTTAAACGTGCAGGAATTATCATACTTCGGGGCGGATCAGCGGAGAAAAAAAAAAAAAAAAGAGAATGAGCAGGAATGGAGGACGAGAGGAAGAAGGAGGAAAAAGAAGGAGCTAGGAAGAGTAGAAGAAGAAAAGGAAGAAGAGGAAGGAGAGGAGGGAAAGGAGGAAGAGGAAGGGGTGGAGGGAAAGGAGGAAGAAAAGGAGGAGGCTACATAAAAGTGGGAGTTGATGAGTAGGAGAGAAAGAAAGGATATTTGAAAGGGAAGCCGAGGAAAGGAAGCAGGGAAGGGAGAAAGAAAAGGGGAGGTTAATTGAAGATAGG
>NW_028234422.1:15787132-15789632 GCF_977035675.1 Penaeus japonicus
CAATAACAGTAATGATAATGGTTGAGATCATAATGATGATAGTAAGTATTATTAATGATGATTCTGATAATTATAATAACAGTATTAATAGTAGTAATAACAATAGCAGTAACAATTACAAAATAAAAATCATGATAATACCACTGACATTGATACTGATGATAGTGATATTAATAATAATAAAGATAACAATATTTGCACCTAAAGTTGTTGCAATCAATCTGCAAACATGTAGTCCGTTGACCTCATGATGCAAAATACAAACTATTCGTAAGACATTCGTCTCCTAAACACACGAAGCCGCCAGTTTAGGTTTTCTTCTTTCGTATATCACCCAAACACGAAACATGTGATACTAACTATATCACGTTTATCTGTCAAAAATCATAAACGTAGTTGTGACGTCCTCTCAGGCTGTGTGATATGATTCTCTTTGGAGTATCGCTGAAGATTTTCCATAAACGATATTACCCAGAACTTAAAGAGAATAGGAGGAGGCTTTACGGCTGTCTCGTAAGCAGGTTTCATCTTCTAAATCCATGAAATCTTCACAATAACCTGTAAAAATGAGCTAACGCTACAGAGAAAATCAACGAAGGTACGAATACTCACAAACATGGATAGATAGATGGAGAGAGAGAGAGAATGAAATAGGTTATATAGAGATAAAGAGAAAAATGAAAAAGAGAGATATATGACATTTATACAAATATAATACAAAAAAAAGAAAAGAAAAATAATGGGTCTTGTTTTAATCAACGAAACGTCACAGATTTACCTTTCTTTTCTTTCTTTCTATTTCAACTTACCTTTTCTTCCTTTCTATTTCAACTTACTTTTTTTACTTTCTATTTCAACTTACCTTTTCTTTCTTTCTATTTCAACTTACCTTTTCTTCCTTTCTATTTCAACTTACCTTTTCTTTCTTTCTATTTCAATTTACCTTTTCTTTCTTTCTATTTCAACTTACCTTTTCTTTCTTTCTATTTCAACTTACCTTTTCTTTCTTTCTATTTCAACTCACCTTTTCTTTCTTTCTATTTCAACTCACCTTTTCTTCCTTTCTATTTCAACTTACCTTTTCTTCCTTTCTATTTCAACTTACCTTTTATTCCTTTCTATTTCAACTTACCTTTTCTTTCTTTCTATTTCAACTTATCTTTTCTTTCTTTCTATTTCAACTTACCTTTTCTTCCTTTTTATTTCAACTTACCTTTTCTTTCCTTTTATTTCAACTTACCATGGCTGTTTTTTTAAATTACACGTTCCATCTTTTTTTTTTCTCTCTCTCTTGCATTCAGAGCTTTAGACCCCCCCCTCCCCCCGCCAACCCCCCCTGGGCAATAACTACTCAGCAACATAATGCGTATGAATTTTCCTTTTTCGTTTTAGTGTTGCCAACTTCCATTTAAAAGTCCAGACGAACCTTGGCTTCTTAATAATTACGCTTCTCATCTACGTGGCGTCTCTCTCTCTCTCTCTCTATATATTTCACTCTTTGCATGGTTAACTTGCGAGTCTACGAGGGAGCCTGTTATTACGAGTTTTTTTTGGGAGAGAATCGCTTTCATTTGTTGTCTTGTCAGGTTCTTGGGAAGTGTGTTTTATTATAGTTATTAGCAAGTGATTAAGAAAGTTACCGCTGCTGTTTTTTTTTTTTTTTTTTTTTTTTTTTTTTTTTTAATACTATGTACGGCAACGACGGAAAAATGGAACACTTATTAAAAAAATAATGACATGTCATTAATACCACCACTACCGCCATTATCATAATCATCTTCATCATCATCTTCCTCATCAACATCGTTATCATCGTCATCGTCATCGTCATCATCATTATCATCATCGTCATCGTCATCATTATTATCATCATCGTCATCATTATTATCATCATCATCATCATTATCATCATCGTCATCATTATTATCATCATCGTCATCATCATTATCATCATCGTTATCATTATTATCATCATCGTCATCATCACCATTCTCATCGTCATCATCATTATAATCATCATCATTATTATCATCATCGTCACCCTCATCATCATGAAGCCGATAATATAACAATTATCATAGTGTGATAGCGACAGCAATAATAATTATCATAATTCAATGATCATGATAATGATATTATCATTACTATCAATAACTGTAATAGAAATAATGATATGATACCGCTACTAATAATGATAATGATATTACTACTACTAACAATAATGATAATGATCTCAGAAATAATTATATAAAGCCATTAATGATAGCGATAATGGTAATCATTATAATAGCAAATAAGATCATGAGATGATATTGATATTGGCAATATTAGCAATATCAATAATCATCATGATAATAACATCAATGATAATGATTAGAAGAATAGTGGTGGTTATGATTATGATTATCATTATGATTATAACGATAACAAATGGGATAATAATGCTGCTACTTTCCCAACTACAGTCATTGATAACAAAAATGAAAATAATAATAACAAT
>NW_028234422.1:15837132-15844632 GCF_977035675.1 Penaeus japonicus
CATTATCATGTTATCATTATTATCATTATCATCATCATTAATATTCTTATTCATTATCATTATCATCATTATATTTATTGATGTTATTTTTATTATCATTATCATGGTCAATATTATCATTGTCATTATTATCATTATCATGGTCAATATTATCATTGTCATTATTATCATTATCATTATCATTATTATTATCATTATCAATATCATTGTTTACCTCCTCATTATCATCATTATCATTATCATTATTATTATCATTACTACTACTGTCGTTATCATTACTATCATTATTACGAATATTATTATTGTTATCATTATTACTACTGTCGTTATCATTACTATCAATATTGTCATAATTATTATCATTGTTATTTTCATTATTATGATTATTATCATCATCATTATCATCATCATTGTTAATATTATGATAATAATAATGACAAAAAATAACACATTTAAAAAAAAAAAAAAAGAAGAAGAAGAAAAAAATACTTGCCGGAAATAGAGAAAGAAAAAAGAGAGAAAATATTCGTTCCTCTCTCATTTCTTTTCAATTTCTTTTCATTGATTAGAGTTTACGATTGATCGAGTCTTTTCAAGAAGTTTCGTCATCTCTTTCCGAACGAGACTTTAAAAAAAGAAGGGAAAAAAAAGCAGGTTTTATTCTGCGAGAGAACCTTTTTATAATACCTTTTTTTTCTCTTCTTTTCTGAATATTTCGAAGCCACTAATGACCAGACGACCGAACATGCGCGGTCCATCCGCTTCTTCATCCCTTTTTGACATTTGTAGTAATGAAAATAATGCAATGATAATTGTGAGGATGTTGTACTGATATGGTAATTTGCCTTGAAAAAAACAAAACAAAAACAATAGTAATAGTGCTAGCTACATTTATGATAATGATGATGGTAATGATAAGAATAATGATATTGATAATGATGATGATGGTGATGATAATAATGTTAAGGCTGGTAAGTCACTAGGAGAATTGTTGGGGAGAGCAGCTCGCCTGATCTCGCATCCTCACAATGCCGGAGCCAGAATCATGAGACAAAATTCAAAGCTTAGTCACGTGGCCTCATGTTAATATTGTCTTGAGGTCAAGGACAATTAGTGATTGTGATATTTATTACTCATGTTGCGATTGAGTTAATACTCGTTTGATATGTTACTTTTAATTCTTCATTCGGATATTTAGATAATTATAGTTATTATTGCTATGATGATAATGATGACAAAATTAACAGTAATAATTACCATAATATAAATGTTAATAATGATGATAATGATAATAATAATCATTGTCATTATTAATATTATCAATATCATTATTATCATTACTATTATTAGCATTATCATTATCATTACTATTATTAGCATTATTATTATCATTACTATTATTAACATTATTATTATCATTACTATTATTAGCATTATTATTATCATTACTATTATTATCATAATATTTTTTGTTGTTAATACTATCATCATCACCACGATGGTCATTATTATATTTACCATGAATATCAATATCTTTATCATTGTTATCATTACTATCAAAATATAATGGTCAATGTTATCACTGATATTGTTAAAACTATAATCATTATCATCGTTATCACTATCATTATTACGAATTTTATTATTGTTATAATTATTACTACTGTCGTTATTCATTACTACATTATTGTCATAATTTATTATGATCACTACTTACTACTGTCGTTATCATTTCTATCAATTATGTAATGTTATTATCATTAATTCTACTGTCGTTCTCATTTCTATCAATTATTTACTGTCGGTTATCATTTCTATCATATTAATACTGGGCGTTTTCATTACTATCAATATTGTCATAATTATTATCATTACTACTACTGTCGTTATCATTACTATCATTACTGCATAATCATTATCATCATTATTATCTTATCATTGCTATCATTATCATCAACATTATAATTATATCATCATTGCCATTGTTATAATTACTTTCATTATTGTTAATGTAGTGGATATCACTGAAAATTCTCAATTCTTTACGAGTTTTATCTTCCGGCAGTTTAAAGTCGACGGATTCCTCACGCCGCATTTGACATTCACGTCATCTATATGTCAGAACTTTTCTTTCCTGTGCACGAGACGAATATATCACAGTATTCCTAGTGCCCACTTGAAGATGTTAAGAGGTGAAGCTGCTATTGTTGTATCCCCTGAACCCCAGATGCCCCGGGAATTGTAGATATAATATATATATATAAAATACCCAAACTTTTTTCGTTTTTATATATTTTTTACATGCTCAGCCTCTCTTAACCATGAATACCTATTTTTACCAAGAACCCTCCACTAATTCTAAGGCTACTCATTCCTTAAACCGGTCTGTCTAAGGAATTACTCTGATCTGAAGATTTTGATCATTTAGATATGATTAAGTTATTGCTAAAAAAAATCTTTTTAAGCTTAACTTTTACATACATGTTTGCTCTTTTTATTTTTTACATTTTGTAGTTTTATGGATTATAACTTATTGCTACACAATAGGCGAGGGGATTTGTAAGACTATTTTTACCAAAGAGTATGTATAAAGTAATTTTAAAGTACGTAAGATTTCCCCCTTGATTTTCCCTTCCTTGGTGACCTGGGTTCAAATAGACTGACCTCCTTGTGATCTTCTGATTCATCTTTCGCTTTGGTTCTACTAGCCTGAAAGGTCGTGAGAAGGTAATTACAAGAGGCAATATGTTATCCGAGATGAGTATATAATCGAGTTTGATTGAACATTTAAATTGGCGCTCTCATTTTAATTGAATTTCCTTTTTTTCTAATTTTAGAAATCGTGGAATGGATTTATTCTTGCAAACTCAACTAAAGTCCCTATCCTTTAAACAAACAACCTTGTGAATCTGAATATTTTTTGTTTTAATACCAATCTATTGGCAAGCTCAGATTACCTATTATGAACATTATAAGTTAAATTGAAATCCTTAACACGTGGTGAAATTCCCGGGCTCGTCTTCCGCGCTTAGGCTATGTTATCACCATTCTTTGTCTCGCTGTATACACCTTATTCACAACATACACTCCATCACGTAAACTTTCTTCCATCGCTCCTTTCCACGCTTCTTGTCACACACCTTTTTTATCTTCCCACTGAAAAGCCTCGTTCCCGTACGTATTACACGGGGGGTGGTAGACAAATCTTTTGACTGTGTAGACCGAAAAACGTAGTGAAAATATAGATGTGAATACGGAATTACACTACATTATCATCATTATATTTATTGATGTTATTTTTATTATCATTATCATGGTCAATATTATCATTGTCATTATTATCATTATCAATGTTATTATTATCATTGTCATTATTATCATTATTATTATCATTATTATTATTATTATCATTATTATTATTATTATCATTATTATTGTTATTATTATCATTATTATTATTACTATTATTATTATTATTACTATTATTATGATTATTATTTTCATCATTATTATTATCATTATTATTATCATTATTATTATCATTATTACTATTGTCATTATTATCATTATCATTATCTATTATTTATTATCTATTATTATTTATTTTTTATTATTATTATCATCATTATCATTATCATTATCATCATCATTGTTAATATTATGATATTAATCATTGATATTATTATCATCATTATTTCTTTATTATTGGCATTGTTATCATCATCATTACTATCATCATTATCGTCAACATTATTATTGTAATTGCATCTATCATTATCATCATTATCAACTATCACTGTGATTATTACTATGATTATCATCATCCTTATCATTATTATTATCATTGACATTATTATCATTATCATTATCATTATCATCATTATATTTATTGATGTTATCATTATTATCATTATCATTATCATCATTATCATTATCATCATTATATTTATTGATGTTATCATTATTATCATTATCATTATCATTATCATCATTATATTTATTGATGTTATCATTATTATCATTATCATTATCATCATTATCATTATCATCATTATTATTATCGTTATTGTTATCCTTATCAATATCATTGTTTACCTCCTCATAATCATTATTATCACTATCATTATCATTATCAACATCATCGTCATTATCATTATTATTATTATTATCATTATTACTACTGTCGTTATCATTACTATCAATATTGTCATAATTATTATCATTACTACTACTGTCGTTATCATTACTATCATTATTACGAATATTATTATTGTTATCATTATTACTACTGTCGTTATCATTACTATCATTATTACGAATATTATTATTGTTATCATCATCATTATCATCATTATATTTATTGATGTTATCATTATTATTATTATCATTATCATCATCATTGTTAATATTATGATAATAATAATGACAAAAAATAACACATTTAAAAAAAAAAAAAAAGAAAAAAATAATGATAATAATAATCATTGTCATTATTATCATTATCATTATCATTATCATTATCATTATTATTATTATTATTATCGTCATTATTATCATAATGAATGTCATTATTATCACTGTCATTATTATCATTATTATTATCATTATCATGGTCAATATTATCATTGTCATTATTATCCTTATCATTATAATCATTATCATTATCATTATTGTCATAATTATTATTATCATTACTACTACTGTCGTTATCATTACTATTAATATTGTCATGATTATTATCATTATTACTACTGTCGTTATCATTACTATCAATATTGTCATAATTATTATCATTACTACTACTGTCGTTATCATTACTATCATTATTACGAATATTATTATTGTTATAATTATCCTTATGATTAGCATTATCATGGTCAATATTATCATTGTCATTATTATCATTATCATCATCATTATTATCATTGTCATTATTATCATCATTATCATCATTATCACTATCATCATCATCATCATATCATCATCACCATTATCACATCATCATCATTATCATCATCATTATCATCATCATCATCTTCATCATTATCATCATTATTGGTATTGCTGTTATTTCTATTATTATTATCATTATTATTATCATTATTATTATCATTATCATTATTATTATCATTATTATTATCATTATTATTATTATCATTATCATTATTATTATTATTATTATTATTATTATTATCATTATCATGGTCAATATTATCATTGTCATTATTATCATTATTACTACTGTCGTTATCATTACTATCAATATTGTCATAATCATTGTCATTATTAGTATTATCATTATAAACAATATTGTTATTATCATTATTGCATTCATAATTATTATCATTAATATTGTCATTATTATCCTTATCATTATAATCATTATTATTATCATTACTATTATTATCATAATATTTGTTGTTGTTAATACTATCATCATCACCACGATGGTCATTATTATATTTACCATGATTATCAATATCTTTATCAGTGTTATCATTACTATCAAAATATAATGGTCAATGTTATCACTGATATTGTTAAAACTATAATAATTATCATCGTTATCACTATTATGATAATGAATATTATCATCATTATCATTATCATTATTATTATCATTATGATCATTATTATTATTATTATCATTGTTATTATCATTATTATTATCATTGTCATTATTGACATTATTATTATTATCATTATCAATATCATTGTTTACCTCCTCATTATCATCATTAAATCATTATCATCATCAGCAACCTTCTTATTGTCACGGTTATAATGGAAATTAAGATAATGATAAGTAAAGGATAAAGAGACAGAAAACAACTAAATTGGGACATTTGACCTCCTGTTCCTGATCGATGTGCCGGTCATCCTCCCATCCATTAGGCCGCTTCGAACTACCATCCGAGGTCGTTTACTTGGGATTTCGAGATGGACTGCGCTACATTTCCTACAGGACACATATCCTATAAAAATAGCAGTTTTTAGAGCCGTGGCATATTTCATACAGAGATGTAGCATATCGCCTATACACAGCAGGTGTTATGTAGGAAATGTGCTGGGTAGGTTACGTTAGGCTAGGTCAGGCAAGGCAAGGCAAGGCAAGGCTAGGTTAGGTTAGGTTAGGTTAGGGTAGGGTAGGTTAGCTTAGGTTAGCTTAGGTTATTTTAGATTTAGGTTAGGTTAGGGTTACCCTGCAGGGTAGGGTGACCCAATTTTTGTGTAGGAACTGTGCTGGATACTTATTTTTGTATGAGAAATATGTCCAAACGTCTCGAGACGGCCTCGGAATTGGGTCAGGTCAGGGAGGTCAGAGAGAGGATTGGCGGCAAGACGGACACAACAACGGACGGACTGGGAGACGGAGTTAAAAGCCAGAGCAGCAGATGGATCGGCAACCTTCTTTTTAATCATTCTTCTTTTTTTTTTACCGACTGCTTCAAAGATAATTTACGTGTAAACCTGTGTGGTATTTATCTTAAAAGAAAGAGGTCTAGATCATTTCCACCTGTGTGGATTGCACGATCCTTATTAAGCTTAGCCCCCACATGTCAAATGCATGCAAAATAATAAAAATTTTGCTTCAAGTATAAATTCGTCTTGTCCGATATACGTTTGATCTCCCCCCGCTAGCAACATATGATTTTAAAAAGGGCACATCACTAATTTCCTGATATAGAATCGGCCTTACAAGTATTATGATAATGATAATAATGATCATGATTATTACCATCATCTTCATTATCATTAATACATTGATTGATATTATCATTAATATTTTATTGTCATTCCGTTATTACATTATCCTTTATTTATGTAGGTGTTACTTTTGTTGTTGTAATCATTATAATTGACATTATTGTTGTAATCATTGTTAATTTCGTCATTGCTATTATCATTATCATTCTTGTTATTGTCATAGTTATTATCATCATTATTATTATCATCATTATAATATGTTAAAATGATTGATATTATTATCATTGTCATCATTATCATTATCTTTGTCATTACCATTATCATTTTTGTTGTTATCATAATTTTCATTTAGATAATGGTGGTGATAATGATGATGATGAAAATGATGATAATAGTGGTGATGAGGATAGTGATAAAGATAATGATGATAATGATGATGATCATCATCGTCATCATCATTATTTTATTTGTTATAATCACTATCCCGATTACAATCATCGCTGAATGTTTGTAAATCATTATTATTATTATCAAAATCGTTAGCATTACAATCGTAAAATTTTTCGATATTGGCGTTATTCTCATTATGTAATCATTATAACTGGTGTCATTATCCTAAGTCATCCCTAATCTCACTCATAATTACCCATCATTAATATGTTAAGCGCGATCAATAATTCCCTATTCAAGAGCCCATCCAAAAGATTCAAATCCTCCAAAGGTAAAAAAGAAAGAAAGAAAGAAAGAAAGAAAGAAAAAAAGAAGAAGAAGAAGAAGAAGAAGAAGAAAAAA
>NW_028234422.1:15874632-15877132 GCF_977035675.1 Penaeus japonicus
CCATGTTATGTTTGGGCGTTAAGAATGGTAGTTATGGTGTTTTTTTTTTCTGATGTGGTGTGTATGCAACTAGCAACATCCCACCGAGTCCCAACACAACGTTACGCGTGTGCTGAAAGACCTTGCACAGCTTGCATTAAAAGCATACAGCCTTCCAGTCAGCAATGATCTAGTCGAGCGGGTGTTCTCAGGGGCAATAAGAAGTAAATTTAGAAACAGGATGAGCTTGGAACTCCTAACATCAATATCAAAAATAAAATTAAGTCTTCAAAGAAAGTGGCCTACTGGATTATGAAGATAATCTGATCCAGGGGAAGCGATAGGAAAAAAATCAAGGCAATTAAAAGAAGTTTTGTTAACTAGAATCCAATTACCTTCAGTGACGTAAGAGGAAGAAGAAAATGATTTTTTTTTGTCAAATTTAGGTACAGATGTAGATTTTTTTTTTAATAAGGAAAAAAGGAAATAAATAAAGAAGGAAAGAAACAAGCTAAAGGACACTCAAGAACAAAATGGTAACTAAATCACGGAAGAAGTTACGATAGGATCCCACCACCACCCGTCAAAAGAAAGATGGACGAATACTGGTAAGTGCAACATATAATACTTGAAGCAGGTATGACTTATCTGCATTTGGGAAATACGCTACTTTTTAAAGGTATTTCCGCTATTTTTAATCCGAAAAAATCTACCAACACTCCTCCAGATATGTGGGTCTCGTTCTTGTTTCACATGAATATTATTAGACTCTCAAGGTTACCTTCTTACCAAAAGGATAATCTCTTTAGAGCTCTTGCAGACGTATATGCATCACTCTTCAGAGCATCTTCAATCTCCTCTCTTATGTATATCAAGACTTACCTATGTTTCGTATTGTTTGTCGGTATTTATTATCTTGTATGATATAAAGATGTATTCATATGGCCATTTGATTATTGGCCAAGAGCAGATTCACAGACATGCTTCGGAGGAGAGTCTAATCCCTTGCGCTTTCATGGATGATGTTCGTTTATGATTTTGGTGAGAAATGGTAGCATTTGGAAAGGGGAAATCTGCCACATCAGACTCTGAATACAGTTAACGTTCATGTTGTGATGCTAATTCATATGGCAATCTACATATGAGCCCATTTGCAAAAGGGAATAAGATACAGATAAACCACATTCGTTAGTATGTCATATATATATATATATATATATATATATATATATATATATATATATATATATATACATACACATACATACATACATATATATATATATATATATATATATATATATATATATATATATATATATATATATATATATACATATATATATACATACATACATACACATATATATATATATGTATATATATATATACATATATATATATACACTGTATATATATCCGTGTCTGTGTATGTGTGTTTGTGTGTGTGTGTGTGTGTGTGTGTGTGTGTGTGTGTGTGTGTGTGTGTGTGTTTGTGCAGCTATATAACGAGATTTTGTTGACTTACTTGAATATATCTAAGCATTTAGTTTACTTTGCCGTTTACAGTGAACAAAGACGTAGATGATATGCAGCAACGCAAACAGCACACACTTCTCCTTTCAATCATCTCAGTCAGTCATTGCTTCTCCACTCTCGTAGGCAGTGGCGAAGATCGAGGTCCTTTATCATTTCCTTTCTATTCAACAAGTTTCTTTCCGGAACATTTCCCACTCTCTGAGATGCATGACGCCCGTTGAATCCCACCTCTTCTGAATTTGTCGCGAACATGTCCTAGGTACCAATGCTCACACACTGGATATTACTTCCCCTTGCAGGATTACCAGCTATTCCTTTTTCGAATTTTAAGTTTATGGTATGATTCTAAAAAGTAATAGAGGAATTGAAGATGATGTTATTTTTCATATATTTATTTATTTCTTAACAAATAGCAACAGTTATAACGATAAAAATGTTAGTACGGTAAGCATAAATAGAAAATTGAGGTTTCACAGTTTCATTCAGAAATGACTCTTCTCATTTTACTCTAGATGTGTAAATGTGTTACTTTCACAAGTTTTGGGTGTATCATCCTATATGAATATATAACATGTCAAAAGGATTTTTTTTATAATCGTGTTTGTGTGTTTGTTTATTTGCGTGTTAAATATATGGTTCAAATAACATTGAAAATCATAAATATTATCTTGTTCAATGAATGTTTCTCTTCAAAACTCAAAAAATAAAATACAATAGTTACAAGTGAACAGGACACGATTACTAGAAAACGAACAACTGCGAGCTTTTAGCAAAAATGAATGGTTGAATGTACACATAAATATGCATCTTTCTGTAAAGTAAAAAATCACTTATTTTGTTTGATGCATTTCACTTTGGCTGTATTCATGTATGTTTGTGTGTGTGTGTGTGTGTCTGTATGTGTGTGTGTGAGTATATATATATATATGTATATATATATATATATATATATATGAATACATATTATATATATATATATATA
>NW_028234422.1:15904632-15907132 GCF_977035675.1 Penaeus japonicus
CTCATCCCTCTTGACTGCGCGGCCAATCACTGCTTGGCCAATTACGATTCTTCTTCTATTCAGCGGAGGATTCGAGTCGAGTTCGGAAATATAGCTTGATTGGGGTGTTTGTTTGCGCTGGAGATTTGCGGCGCTGGAGTACTGGCACGTGTGGGTGTGGGTGTTTATGTGTGTTTGTGTGTGTGTGTTTGTGTTTGTTTTTCTGTGTGTGTGTGTGTGTGTAAAGTGTATGTATTTTTGTATATACTCATGTATTGTATGGTTACCAAGGTGTAAAAGTTTATAAAATCAACCACAGCACTAAATCCAAGACTTGGGACCACAGACTACTCCGATTGTTCACTCACCACACATGGGGGCAGACTAACGCGTGGAATAACCGTCTTTGTGACCTAGTTTACGTGACGTCAAACAGCTCGGAAATCAGTGACTAGGACCCTCTCAAGCATTTCCGCCGATCACCTGTTCGGTGGCCACTGCGACTGCCGACATTATCAACACTGAAATCTAAAAAAAATGGGAGATGTTCATAATATTTCTATCTGTAAACAAATAGAGTTGGTCATGATTCATACATGCAATTATCGATAGCAAAGAATAATATCCCTGAATAATTATTTATCTAATAATCATGCATATAATGAATAGATAATCACTGGGAAGACAACTGCGCATTTGCCACTGGCCTCTCCGTCCACTGGCGCCATGGAATACTAATAGAAATGTCTAAATTCCGTAGTTTACAGGAGAAGGTCCTACTTGATCTCCAGTGCATATTAGCGTGTTGTGTAGAAGCACTGATATGTTTTATCTTTCTGATTACATAGCTGTTATCATCTTTTAATACCATTCCATTCCGAAAAAAGCTAGATTGAATTCATATGTTTTTTGTTTTTTTTTCCCCGGTGTCTTATTGTTTTCCTAGACGTCCTCCATTTCCAGGCCGCCGTGAGGAGACTTTATTTATGCTGTAGTTAAGGAAAGGAACAAAATCTTATTTTCCATTATCATCGTAAAATACACAAAGCTCATAGCCTGTTGGACTGATTTTTGGTATCTTTGTAGATGTAAAGGATTATCAGGAATATGCAAAAGTATATAAGTATATAACAAATCATCTATTTGTTTTATTTTACATCAAAATTGCAGGTAATACGTATACATATAACGCAGAAATAAGATACTGGATAAATAAGATAACTGTCTAAAACTAGGTCATTTTAAATTGCTGCATTTTGTAGACAGATCACATGTTACCTGATCTTGTTAAATCTTAAGAAATAGTTAGCTTCCCTTATTTTATAACATTTAACCTTCCTTTCGCTTTGTGCAGTTTCTATTAGTTTAGTCTAACTATCCCTAACCTAAATTCAGTCATATTGTAAACGATGTGCACTTTCCAGCTGATTAATAACTTTATGGAAAGGTGTTAATGTTGTTTGACAAGATTTTCGCTTCTGAAGTATGTGGCAAAATACGTTTTTAATTCGTTTACACTTTGGTATGTATATACAATTATGTTTCACCATTATCACTTGTGAAATTTCTTAATTTTCTCTTTAACCCGAATTTAGTCTGTATCTAATTCCATGTTACGCGACTTGCACCGCAGGCTCAAGTTCAGGCATCCGACGCCACCAGCAGCATCCGTGCAACGGGCCTCGTGAATCATGAGTACCGGGTCTGGCCAAACTTCCCGCTCTGATCACATCAATACACCAGTGGGTCGCTCCATGTTTGTGGCTTCGGGGATAAAATGCCAATACCTTTACTGGGCCACAGGGCACGACACATAATGATTATGTCGCTCATGATCACCTTTTACTGATAAACTGTAGCTTTGACCCTTAAGTTTAGCAAAAACTTTAATATCCGAACTTGAACTCCCAGTGATGTAGTGTCACCACCCTCGATGGAGCCACCATAATGTTCAGACGGAGAGACTCCTTATTCTAATAGAGGAATAATTTCATAGTCACAGTCAAAGAATAAAAATTGTAACAGGTATCAAATCAAAGGATACAGACCTAGAACAAATTCATGCCTTGAAATATCTCGCAAGGACAGGCATATTCAATAAACTGAACAAAGAAACATACAAGATACGAGCGACAGCAATGGCTGGCGGAACAAAAAGATCACCAGTGTTGAAAGGTTGTGTTTGAAAATAAAAGTTTTATATTCAAAAGCAATAAAAATAAAGCAGTGTTTTACTGATGGTGTAGCATGACCTGTTCGTGTGTGTGTGTGTGTGTGTGTGTGTGTGTGTGTGTGTGTGTGTAGGAATCTAGATTCAGACTCTACGGGCGCTTTTAGAACTTGATTGGGCTCTGGGATGAAGATTACCTGCATTTGTGTTTTGTCGACTATGATAAAGATTGCATACCTTGCAGTAATGAGTCTATTTCTGTTGCATGATATTGCAAGTGAAGGTATGGGATCCATGGATACGTGTGTTTTTACACACACATACAAACAAACACAAACACATCTACACACT
>NW_028234422.1:15909632-15914632 GCF_977035675.1 Penaeus japonicus
AAATGACTCCTTTAATTTTATTCAAATAACTGAAAACCCCTTTTACAGTAATTTCTAGATCTGAAGATAATAGATTTCTAAGAACATTACTTAAAGATGGAATTATTACTAAAGAAATCTTCGGTAACCCCCCCCTCCCGTTCTTCTCCAGGCGTATCATATGGTCTCCCAAAAGTACAAAAGAAAGACAATTCAGTCCGTCCCATCCTATGCGCTCTAGGCACATTGAACTATAATTTTGCGAAATTTCTAGTCCCTATCTTAGAACCCTTGGCAAAATATGAGTACACAGTTAAGAACTTTTTTTATTTTCTTTGAGAATTAATTAATGTTAAACACAACAAATTCATCATGGCTAGCTTTGACATGGAATCTTTATTTACGAACATCTCTTTTAATGAAACTATCCAAATTATTGTTGAAGATTTGTTCTGTGATGGAACTAACGCTTTGATCTTTGACAAATCCCAGCTAACAAAATTATTAAACTTTACAGTTAAAGATTTCCCTTTTAAATTCAATGATATTTTTTATATGCAAATTGATGGTGTAGCTATGGGCTCACCACTTGGACCTACTTTTGCAAACGGTTTCTTATGCCATTAAGAGAAACTTTGGTTTGATGAATGCCCCCTTAATTATAAACCACTTTTTTTAAAAACGGTATGTTGATGATACTCTTTTACTTTCCCAAGATGACAAACACATCCCAATATTAATTTCACTGTTAAAATAGAAAAAGAAAAAAGTCTCCCATTTTTGGACATCCTGTTATCTAGACAAGAAAATGAGATATCTACCTCCATTTTTGGTAAACCCACGCTCACAGATCTGGGTGAAATTTCTTTTGTCTTTCATCCCTGAACAATTCAAATAAATATAAAATCCCTAGTCTTTAGAGGATGTAACTTTTCCTCAGACTAGCTTCAAATCCATAACGATTTAAAGTTTTTGCAAAATTTCATTCTCAATAACGGGTACGTCCTTACATACTTATATAAAGACCCTCAATCCCTTTCTCAATAGTAAGTTTCCAACACCACCAATCAAATGGAAAATGATAGAGAAAAAAATCCACTGTCACCCTACTATAATGGATTTCTTAGTTATAATATAAATCCTCTGGAAAATAAACTTAAACTCTTGTTCCCAAGTATAAGATTTAGTTTTATCTTTACAAATTCACAAAATATAGGATCAACGTTTAAACACAAGGAACCTCTACCTTCTTACTTGATCTCCAATATTGTCTATCAATGTAAATGTACGCATTGTGATATACGTTACGTTGGGGAAACTCAACACAACCTTACTGTGAGGTTCGCTGAACATAAAGGCCCGCACAAGACGCGCTGTCTCGTCCCCCCTTTTCTCTGCTAGTAGGTCACATTCAGAACTGTTAAATCATCACTTTAAAACAAATACAACTTTGATCTCCCAATCTTGGAATCCCTTTACATTAAACATCTCTCTCCAGAACTCAATAGTAACAGGACATTTTTCCCTCTCACCTTCAAATAAGGTGGGGTTACATCTAATGCACCTTTACTATTACTATTAACACCCTCTCATACCTTATTGTAAGAAAAACTTTCTTAAGCAATTCTTCAATTTAAGTATTATGTCCTTAATTTATCGCTTTTTAGTTTTATATCACTTATTAATTCTAATTATTTATCAAATGCTTCACACTCCTCAGACCATTTTATGCCCTCCACACCTCAGTGTCTCTAACTTTAGCAGCGCACGCATCTCGATTTTAGGTATATTATTTTTTGATTTTTTACAGTACTTATAAGCTTCTACTTTTAGTATTGGTAATATAATAGAAGTGATAATCCCCCTAGATTTTTTTCACATAATTTGCTTTTGTTCTGTGATGCCTTGTTCAGAAAATTCTTCGAAATAACTATCCTAACCTGCTGTCAACTGTCATATCAATCTCCAACACCTGGAACCTTTAATTCTTTGGTGACTTTTATAACAAGTTTTAAATTAGCTTAACTGTCCCATAATATTTTTAAACCCCTTCCCATGAATCTTTAGATGTATTATGTAACTCTTTGACAGTTCTTTCTTACTTTATCGATTTTTTCAAAGCCTTGAAAACCTCTCACGTTAGCTGTAAGTGTTGAAAATTATCTTGCCTCAATATACTATTCATAAAATTATTTGGTGAAATATTTTGTTGGTCTTTGCCTTTATTCATACCTTTCAACTATATATAATCTTAATTTCTTTTCATTATTTGTATGCACTATATTAACTTTATCCACAGAATAACAATGAAGAAATTGATAATGTTACACCAACGGGTCTTTGTCTCTCTCTCTGTAATCTTATGTCAAGGTGTTAGCATGACGCGAGGGTCGGGGCAAGAGGAGCGGAGGGACCAAGTACAGGACAGACGCGGTTTGGCGCTTCTTTTGTCAAGACCTTGTGCGTGCCCCCTGTGACCTGAATTACTCTATGCTGACTCAATGCATTGTGATCTGCCTGTGCTGAGTAGTGTAATGTGCTTGTTCCCCCTGTATTGTGCCCATGGGATGGTGTGGCGTGTGAAGAACTTGTGTAAATAAAGGAAAGACTAGTGTTATTGTGTGCCCTTCCTGCCTCTTGGTGTTCTTGGCTGCTATGGACTTTTAGGTGCCTCTTGGACCTGTTCTGGGTTCACGACCCTGTGGTTAAGCACGCCGCCTGCCTAGCCTGCCTGGTGTTGGTGGCTGGTGTCAGGGGCGGGATTTGTGAAATTTAAACTGTAAGTCGTCCAAAGATGACGACAGTGAGGGAGAGGAGAATATGAATGAGACAGGCACGAGTGAGGTAAAGTCAAGCCAGATGGACCTCTTCACTGCCATGCTGGCCGGTATGAAGGAGGAAATGGCACACAAAGGGCTCATGAGCAGGCACAGAGGGTACGCGAGCAGGCGCACAATCTTGTTAAGATGCAGACAAGGAAGGCGGAGGAGCAGGCACATATTTCCGTCGAGATGCAGGCGAGGAAGGCGGAGGAACAGTCCCGCCATGTTGAGGTGCTGCATAGCAATCTCGCATCTGTGAAGATAGAAGCCCAGCAGTATACCAACAAGACCTGCAACAGCGTGAAGAGTGAACTGCTGAATGAGGTGCAGACACTGAAAGGCGAGGTTCAGGGCCTGAGGGAGGAGGTGGAAACAGAGAGGCGGCGTCATGAGGTAGCGACGTCGCGTGCGGAGAAGGCGGACGAGGTTCAAGAGCAGATGTCCCAGCTAGCGGATTTAATGGTGTCCTTGGCAGGGAGCCCCTAGACTTCGCAGCGTCGTACCGGAGCCGGTGGCTGCTGCAGGAAGTTGGGGAGCCATCGGAATCGCTGCCTTGGTTACAGGTGGCGGCAGGCTCGGACGCGGTTTAAACCCGCCTCGTTGCCTCCCTCACGTCATCCCTCCCCTCCGGGCGTGTTAGCTCACGGTTCATGTTCTCTACCCCGCAGCCCCTCGGTTTCCAGATATTCTGTGCGGAGTAAGCCAGTTGAGTAAGACGGAAAGGTGGCCAATCTGGCATCTGCCCAGGGCTGGAGCCTGGTAGAGAAGGCACTGCAGCTGGTAATAGCGCTACGGGGCCCCGCGGTGGAAGTGTTGGGGCATCTGCCGCCGCCCCAACACACCTCTTGCACCAGCGTATCGGAGGCATTGCAACGCCGCTTCGGGCAACACCACCAGGGCGAGGTGTACCGGACCCGCTTGAAGAAGCGGACTCGTGAACGTGGCGAAACGCTGTCCCAGCTGGCGCAGGGCGTGGAGGCGCTGGTAAGGAGGCTCCAGAAGAGATGATCGAGATATTGGCTCGAAATTTCTTTGTAACGTGGCGTGTGTCAATTTGTATACATTTAGGTAAGACTAGTAGTGTTATTGTTTGTTTCCTTCGTGCCTTACCTCAGTTCTTAGTGTTTGCGCTCGTGGTGTTCTTGGGTGCTTTGGAGTTTTAGGTGCCTCTTGGACCTGTTCTGGGTTCACGACCCTGTGGTTAAGCACGCCGCCTGCCCAGCCTGTCTGGTGTTGGTGGGCAGAAGGTGGGGGTGGTGAAACACTACTATTTCCTTAATTTTGCTGATTTTTTCGTCCCAAGAGAGTTCTTATTTATATCACTAAACATTTGTGTGTAATGGGTCGTTATCTATTTCCTCTTTGCATCAAAATATTCCTATTCAACTATAAATCTTTACATTTATTGTCATTGCCATCTGATATTCTAAACCTTTTATTTTATTATTATTTTTTTTAAGGTAGTAGAATAACTCTTCCAATGTATAATTTTACTGATTGTCCACAGAAAGGTGAAAAAACTGTTTTTTCCTTTCTAGCATGAAAATGAATCAAGAGGTTAGAGCCGAAACGCTGTAATAAACAAAATAAAGAGCCACCTTTCCATGGCGTATTGTCTCTTTTCATTGCCTTTACTTTGGATAAGAATTGTCCACCGTCAGCCTCATATTCGATATGTATGTGTGTGTGTGTGTGTGTGTGTGTGTGTGTGTGTGTGTGTGTGCGCGCACACATTTATATACATATACATTTATATCTACATACATGCAGCTATTTACATATTTACATCCATACATAAACACAATCACTACCACAACCACACATTCACGCACACACACACACATATATATGTATATATATATATATATATATATATATATATATATTGATAGATATATATATATATATATTTATGTTATTATATATATATATTTATATATATATGTATATATATATATATTTATGTTATTATATATATATATATATTTATATATATATATGTATATATATATATATATTTTTTTTTTTCATATATTTATCTATAATGTATATATATATATATATATATATATATATATATATATATATATATATGTATATATATATATATATATATATATATATATATATATATATATATATATATATATATATACGTATATATATATCATATATACATTTTAATATTGTTTCTATTAA
>NW_028234422.1:15937132-15939632 GCF_977035675.1 Penaeus japonicus
GGACATGGAAATCACCATCCGGCATTAAAAACGAAATTGACTTCATAATCACCAATAGGCGCGATATTGTACAAGACGTAACCGTTATCAATAAAGTAAATATCGATAGCGACCGTAGACTGGTCAGAAGTAGAGTAAAATTACAGCTGAGAAGGGAATGAAATAAACTCATACAGAAGCCTCTCGGTAATCTAATCAACATTAAGAATAGGGCGACGAAATTCAGTATCAACATCCGAAACAAATACTCAGCTCTCGAAGAACTTGACATAGACCAAATGAATGACCAATTGAGTGAGATATTAATGGAAGCTGCACTTGAAATAGGGGGTAAAGACGAAAAAGAAAAGTTCAGTAAGCTTTCGGTGGAGACAAAGGAGCTTATGAAGCAGCGTAGGGACATGAAAATAACTTCAATCAGAGACAAGATAGAATCAGCAGAGCTGACTAAGACGATAAACAAGAAGAAAATGGATGTACGCAAATTTGACATACGAAAAATAAATGAAGCTCTGCTTGCCGATACCAGCCTTAAGGCAACAAAGAGGAGGCTCGGAATAGGGAAAAACCAAATGTATGCAGTAAAGAAACCCAACGGAGAGGTGACATACAATAAAAATGAAATTATCAAAGAAATAGAAGACTTCTATCGCGACTTATACTACTCAAACGATCAACCACATACGGAGACAAACACAACAATTGGAGACGTTCCAAACATCACGATAGAGGAAGTAAATAGGGCACTTAAAAGCATGAAAAGAGGAAAAACACCAGAAGATGGCATTTGTGAAGATCTTATTCAAGATGCAGAAGAGATTGCGGCAGTAAAACTGGCCAGTCTTTATAACAGATGTCTAAGCGTCGGTAAAACTCCAAAGGCCTGGAAAAACGCAATAATAATTTTAATACACAAAAAGGGAGACACAAAAGACTTAAAGAATTACCGACCTATAAGCCTCCTTTCAGTAATCTATAAATTGTTTACAAAAATCATCACAGCCCGTATCACCGATACATTAGATTCAAAACAACCCAGGGAACAGGCAGGGTTCCGCAGCGGATTCTCAACTACAGACCATATCCACACACTAGCTCAAATAAAAGAGAAAATAAACGAATATAGGAAGCCCCTGTGTATGGCATTCGTAGATTATGAATAGGCATTCGATTCGGTACAGATATCCGCAGTACTAGATGCAATTCGTAAACAAGGAGTAGAGGAAACATACTGCATTTTATTAGAGGATATATATAGAGATGGTACAGCTACCATCAAAATACACGCAGAAACCAATAAAAAAAGGTGTTAGGCAGGGCAACACCATCTCACCGAAGCTATTTACAGCTTGGTTGGAGGAAGTATTCAAGAAGTTAGATTGGAAGGAGAGAGGGATTAAAATAGGGAATGAGCACTTATGCAATCTAAGATTTGCAGATGACATTGTTCTTTTCGGCGAGTCAGCAGATGAATTACAACAATTAATAAGCGATTTAAATAGGGTAAGTCTGAAGATTGGCCTTATAATGAACATGAAAAAGAATAAAGTCATGTTCAACAGTCGAACCCCAGTTAAGCAATTACAAATACAAGGCGAGGTACTAGAAGCAATGAATGAGTATGTATACCTAGCGCAACTCATCCAGTACATCCAGTATATCCTGCGAAACCGAGATAAAACGGCGAATCAGGCTAGGTTGGAGTGACTTCGGTACACATAGTAATATATCACGAGGTCGTCTGCCACTATGTCTAAAGAGATAGATTTTTGACCAATGTGTCCTCCCCGTCATGACATATGGATCAGAGACATGGACTACGCCCAAAGAGGAATGGAAAGGCTTTTGCTAGGAGTTAGCTTAAGAGACAAGAAAAAGTCCACATGGATCAGGCAGCAAAGAAAAGTAGAGGGTATACTCAAGAGCATCAAGAAGAAAAAGTGGCAGTTGGCTGGACATATATATCGGAGATAGGACAACAGGTGGACAAAGAAAACAAAAGAATGGGTAATACACGACACAAAGAGACCCAGGACAAGACCAATGACTAGATGGCGGGATGAAATAGCGAATTTCGCACGAGTAAACTTGGAATCAGAGGACACAAGACCGGAATGACTGGAAAAGATTGAGAGAGGCCTACGTCATGCAGTGGAATGATACTGGCTGATGATATATATATATATATATATATATATATATATATATATAATATATATATATATATATATATATATATATATATATATAATATATATATATATATATATATATATAATATATTGTACACACACATGTATATGCAAATTTATATATATATATATATACATATATATATATATATATATATATATATATATATATATATATATATATATACATATATATATTTATATATACATATACATATATATATATATATATTCTTTTTTTTTTATCAGCCTGTATCATTCCACTGCAGGAAGAAGGCCTCTCAAGAGGGTTATGGCCGGGTACCCCA
>NW_028234422.1:16017132-16019632 GCF_977035675.1 Penaeus japonicus
GGTACACTTCAGCATGGCACTTAGTTGTTTTCAGGCAAACGATGGCGAAACTCTATGCATCTGCGACGGATGTCACTCTCGTCCGAAAATTTATGTTCGTTTACTTCGTTTTCGAACTCGTAGCCCCGGTGAGGTTTAAGGTCCAAAAAGTTACGAAATTAATCACCTTCTTCAATTTTCTTTTCTAGGATCAAGAACTCACTTTAAGAATATGAGAAATAAAAAGTTTCTCATGTCAAAGAACACTGAATAAAGAATTTGTTCAGTGTAACATTGTTCATCATCACTTGCCAATTCAAAATGGGTTTTGAGTTCAATCCACAGCTGCAATATTTTTACAATTGCTGATTCGCTAGATATCCATTGGGTTTGGCTTATCTGAACTAGTTTTATGGGTTGTTATCCAGCATTTATCACTGCATAAGAGTTTCCTGAACTTGGTTTTCCTTGCCGAAGAATAGGAGAACCAGTAATAAATATTTTTCTTTTATCATAAACTCTTGGGAAACAAGCATGTGAAGTGACACTCACCCTTAGCTAAAATCAAACCAGGAGCGTCACATTTCACTTGGATGAATACACCGTTATTGACACATGCCATAACTTGTGCATTACCAGTGCCTCGTCCAACAAGTCTTGATAAATCAATCCATAGGTGGCACGAATTCTTCTTTAGTAACTCGCTTTTAACTTCCATATTGCATTAACCGAGTTTAGGTCAGCGAGAGTCAAGAATGCTTTCTCTATTTGCTATTGATGTTGTTTTTGCCTGCGAATAATACCTTATGGCTTTATCCAAAATTTTGGTTACAGATATGCTATCAGTTGCATGTTTTAGTAACCTGAATTTACCTTTTTCCAATATTAAACTGCAGACCATTCACAAGATTGAGAGTAAGGACCTTGCAGATATTTCTTACTAAAACCTCGAGGCCATTTTGCATCCTGTGTTCATAATTTACTGATATCGATTCATCTCCTTATATATATATATATATATATATATATATATATATATATATATATATATATGTATATATATAGAGATATATATATGTATAGATGTATGTGTGTGTGTGTGTGCGCGCGCGTGTGTATATACATACATGTATATACATATATATGTGTGTGTGTGTGTGTGTGTGCGTGTATGTATATATATATATATATATATATATATATATATATATATATATATATATATATATATATATATATATATATACTGGCATAGATACACACACACACTCTCTCTCTCTAATTCTTATGTCTTTTTCAGTAAAAGAGGGCATCAGAGTTTTTACCCTAAAAGTATGTTACACAGGAGCCTTCTACGACCGCAAGATCCAACCGTTGAAAATCAGATATAGAAAATTCTAATAGAAATCAAATGACTCTTGCTCCAGCATGTTATCCAGCATGAAATATGGAATATAAAACGCTAAATAATTGCTGACACCAGCGTGACGAGTGCCGTCCTGATAACACGACTTGTCGATAAAGGCGAGCATGTTGAGTCAGCACTCAGACTTCCCTACCATCTGAGCTCTTGCTATCGCCCCTACTAGGGTATCAGCAAGTGCTCTGATATTCCTTTTAATCCACTTATCTGATTGTTTGTTTATGCGTATAATAGACATATCCAGAATCAGGCTCGAGAGCGCACGAAACCCTTTAAGAACAAGTCTGTCTTTTTTTTTTTTTTTTTTTTTTCATTCGATAACCAGTCGCGGATTCAAGATTATTTTGTACGCATAGAGCTGATCCAATATATAACTTTATTTATGTTTTCAATAAATTAATTGCCATGCATCCTATGATTCTTTGTCAAGCTATTCTGTAAGAATATGGTTTCTCTGTTGTCCTGTGTTACCTTTGTTCTGCCTAAGAGTTATCATAGAGATATCTAAAAATTGTCTTTGAAAATAATAGGGAGAGAGAAAGAGAGAGAGATAGATAGATAGATAGATAGATAGAGAGAGAGAGAGAGAGAGAGAGAAAGCTATATCCAGATTCTCTGACACAATACATATGTAAAATTGTTTCAAGAATCGTAATTACCATAATCTGAAACGATTCTCCAAATAATAAAAATTGAAATATATTCACTAATCCTATCCACTAAAAGCTACCAATAATCTTACTGCGTGAAAGAATATATAAATTTCTCGCTATGATTTGCACTAATACTTTCTGGAGTATTAGTACAGATAAGCTGATTTGAAAAGCTACTATTTTGCAAAAAGTTCATATATCATGCTAGATAACGTGGAACATGAGTCATCTGATTTCTGTTAGAATTTTCTATATCAGATTTTCAACGGTTGGATCTTGCGGTCGTAGAAGGCTCCTGTGTAACATAATCATCAGGCGAAAACTTTTTTACTGAAAAAGACATAAGAATTAGAGTTGAGCGTATGGAAAATTACACTGTAACACACACAAACGAACACACACAAAATAAAAAAAGTTAAAAAGGTTCACCACAAGACCCTGTGGA
>NW_028234422.1:16062132-16064632 GCF_977035675.1 Penaeus japonicus
TTACCACACAGCATCTTCGAAAAAATCCCTGGTTATATAAAATATTTAATCATTCAAGCTTGATACCACAATTTCGACTGAAGCTTTGAAATAACCCCTGGTTATACAAAATACTTCACCAAAAATAACTTTCAAATAACCCCCGGTTATACAAAATATTTAATTTCTTATACTTGATACAAAACTTCGAATAACCCCGGTTATATTTTCCTAAAAACAACTTTGAAATAACCTCTGGTTACACAAAATACTTCATCAAAAACAACTTTCAAATAACCCCCGGTTATAAAAAAAATATTTAATCTCTTATACTTGATACAAAACAACTTCGGATAACCCCCAGTTATATTTTCTTAAAATCAACTTTGAAATAACCCCCGGTTATTTTTCTCTTACTTGATACAAATAACTTCGAATAACCCGCGGTTATATTCTCTTTAAAACAACTGTGAAATAACCTATGAACCAATGACTGGTTTCTTGTAAATAATCTTCTAAGTTATACCAGGGAGCCGCATTCTTGAAAAAGAAGATATACGGAAAATAAGGGTCTCGATATTTTAGTGCGAAAAAGGTGTGCCTCTTATCACTCTATGATACGCAGTATTATATGCTAACTTTGCCATAGATAGCATTCGAGCCCATATCGACGGATTGTCCTAGACCATAGTATGCAAACTCTTATTTAATGTACCATTTACTCTTTCTACCTGCCCATTTGAGCTTGGGTGATATGGAGTTTATGTATTGAACAGTTAATTTACGAATTCCCCTCCCCCGCCAGACATAAGCTGACGTGGTGCCCCCTCTTTGTAAATGAATCCACTCATAAATGCCTTTGCGACTTCTGAAGCATCATAGCATTTCAATGGAATCGTGACCAGATACTTTATCAGGAATATGTTTGCCTGGCTTACAGCTTAAACATATTTCGCACTCCTTTACTAACCTTTTCATCTCTGGAAGAAAGGCAAATATTTCTAATCTCTTTAAAGTCGCTAATACGCCCCCATGCCCTGCAATAGGGATAGAATGAGCCAACCTTAAAGCAGTACTTTGATACCCTTCTGGTACCACCACTCGAATAAAACTTTCTAAAAGGTTTAAGCAAAACATTATACATACCAACTGTGGAAATCTAAACAAAATCGTAACCCTCCATCTCTCTTCCTCACAGGCACCAGAGGTGCATTGTAGGGCGAACGTAACGGTTGTATAATCCCATCCCTCAACATAGAACCAATCTGAGCCTTAATCTCATCTCTATATTTCAGCGGAATGGGATAGGGTTTCTTATAAACTGGAGGACACCCTACTCAAAATGCTTAATGGGTCTTCATCTAAACACCTTTTGGAAATCTAAAACTAATTTAACCAGCACCCTGTGATCTCTTGAACCTTGTTCAAAATCTTTGCCCACTTCTAATAATCTGCAAGACTTATTTCTAAAGCTTTTGATACTTACTACCCTCTGACGGGGTTTTGTGAGGAGATATGTCTGCTTATTGTATGGCTTCCCCTATTCTCTCACTTTTCAAAATTTCTAATATTCAATTTCCATTGTTTTTATATGGAATTTTAAAACATCTGATACCATCTGACGATGGAAAAGGAGCCACTATGCCTTCTATTAGTCTAATTTCTAAATCTTCTCTAGGAATGAATAACATATTTACTCCATTTGATTTATTCTTACATATGCCCCTGGCGAAAACTCGAAAAGATCCACATGATTTTGCATCTATTACTAAATCCTCTACAGGGAAAACATCAATGGCCCTGCCATTATCTATAACATCTTCACCTTTACAATCACAATTCTTATTTATGTCTGCATGGGTAGCATAATTCAAATTAATCTCTCCCAGGCCGAAAGTTCTACAGGGGCCACTGCAGTTTTCCCCGTCTTGGTCCTCCAGCATCCCTTCAGACCCTCAGTTGCCATGGAAACGATGGATCTCTTATTGCTACGTTCGACCTTTACACCCTGTCCATTTATGGACAAGGTGGTAGGCCGTGATGTATGTACACGACTCTATGCACGTCTGCAAAATCACTTCCTATCAACATATGACAAGGCAAACCCCTGGTTTCCACTACCAAAAAACTATATGAGGTATTTACTTTTTCTTTGCTAAGGATGATATCGATTTCACCCTTATGACTTGAGCATGACCCCCCCCCCCCCCCAATGAACAGATTTGCTAGACTACCTATATGGAACATTTAATTCTAACAATTCACAATGCACTAGTGAAACCTCCGCGGCGGTGTCAAACAATACGGAAACTCGCTCTCAGAGATAAGCATCAAATAACAGCATTCCATAATTGTCCCCCAGAGACAAGATTTGTACTACCTTTTTACAATACCTTAACTTCGGGAGGGACTAGAACCCATCTCGTAACAACTAGTTTTTGGCAATTCTTTCGGCTTCCCTTGGTCTGGACTATTTCTCCCGAAATGGCTCACTTTCTCACACCTGAAGCAGCATTCCATT
>NW_028234422.1:16079632-16084632 GCF_977035675.1 Penaeus japonicus
AGGAGATATACATAGACACACAGAGAGGTTTCTATATGTTCAGAAGCTGTCAGATCACATTGGGGATCAGACGCGTGACTCCCTTGGATGATTCGTGGCTCCACATCGCAGTGTTTATGTTGTTAATTGATTGTATTAACGCCGCTACTACCATCTCCCTTTGTTCGAAGGCCAAACTTTGACGACGCAGGCCAGGGCTCTCACAGGGAGGTGGCCGTGCACATATAATTACATTTAAGAGAGCTGTCTACACGAAATAGCAAGAGACATCGCTGCGCCATGACATAAACCTGGGCAATCATCTTAATGTGGGTCGCAAGTCATTGGTCTAATTAACCCCTTTGTGTGATCGTCTCTCGAACGTGCAATGAACAACAAGTTCGAATAAACAAGCTAAAGGCTAACACAGAACTGGCGTTTTCACTTACATTTAAGGCACAACACACTCACACACACACCACGCACACACAACCACTTAGTGGGTATGCATGTGGCATTAGAGGAAGATAGACATAGACACACAGAGAGGTAGAAGGTTATCTATAGTTGATTCTCAAGCTGTCAGCTTCACATTGGGGATCAGACGCGTGACTCCCTTGGATGATTCGTGGCCGCCTCCAATTCGCAGTGTTGTTGATGTGTGTTAATTGATTGTAATTACGCCGCGTCCGCAACGACCATATCCCTTTGTTTCGAAGGCCAAAAACTTTTTTGACGACGCAGGCAGGGCTCTTCACAGGGAGGTGGCCCGTGCACGCCCCCGTCCGTGCACATATAATTACATTTAAGAGAGCTGTCTACACGAAATAGCAAGAGACATCGCTGCGCCATGACATAAACCTGGGCAATCATCTTAATGTGGGTCGCAAGTCATTGGTCTAATTAACCCCTTTGTGTGATCGTCTCTCGAACGTGCAACGAACAACAAGTTCGAATAAACAAGCTAAAGGCTAACACAGAACTGGCGTTTTCACTTACATAAACACAGCGCCTCTAAAATTCTCAACAAGAAAAGTTTTGAAGCAATGATCAAACAATCTAATATTTCAAGAGAGAATATCCTTGACAAGATATTTTTTGTCTTCAGTATTGCAGGAAAACAGACTATCCTAAACTTTTGTAATAGATATCGAATTACTCTGCTTGTTACATGAAACAACGTCTGCAAATGATGATACAGATGGAAGTAAGAGAAATTCAAGTTCAAATAATTTTAACATACAGCAGAACCTACAAGCTTTTAAAATCAATATTCAGAACTCCATGAATTATTTAAATGAAATGACTACAGCAGCATGAATCAGAATCACTTGATATCTGAAGCCTAAATCAAATAATTTCGATGACTGGAGATCGGGAAAAAAAATGTTGGGTATGATGTAGACATTTCAGAATGAATTTGAAATGCAATGCCTGGTCTGGAGCGAGAGCCAAAAGTAAAAACAGGGTTACAACGAGTGGTAAAGTTATGAACAATATTTCTTTTTCTTTTTTTTTCGAAAATACATAGCTTGTCCAAGAATCCCGAAATTAATATTATTTTGTTCTCTGAAATTCTTGTATATTGAAAGGGTTAATTACTTTTCTATGCAACAAAAAATTTTATTATTTTTTTTTAACTAAAATAAGCTTTCTCTTCCGTCTTCTTGTTTGCACACAATTCCTCTTTCTACAACAATAAATAGATATTCACAACTCCTTTGAATTACAAACTGCTTAGTATTCCCCCGATTAGCAAAGACAAGTCAGCATTTCCTTCGACTTCCGTGCGTCCTTTGTTCCACTTGCATATCATATTGCAGCGTCAGGGGGCGACATTTAACTCTCTTTCGCTGAACATTTCGTGATCGCCAAAGGACGCTCTTCCCTGCGAAGGTCAGCTGGCGAATGCTACCCTTGGCTCTACTGGTTCCTTCATTTCGCCATTACTCTCCATTCTCGGTTGCTGTTGTTTCTCTCTTTATTCATTATTTCTTGATTGATATCTTCCTTTATTTTTGGTAGATCCTCCCTCTTTCATTACTTATTTATCTGTCTGTCCGTCTAGTTGTCTATCTCCCTCTCTCTCTTTCTGGCATCTATCTTAGTCATTATTATCTATCTATAGAAGTATCTATCGTAACTCTATCTCTCTCTCTCTCTCTCTCTCTCTTCTCTCTCTCTCTCTCTCTCTCTCTCTCTCTCTCTCTCTCTCTCTCTCTCTCTCTCTCTCTCTTCTCTCTCTCTTTCTCTATCTATCTATCTATCTCTATCTCCCCCCCCACCACCTCTCTCTCTCTCTCTTTCTCTCTCTCTCTCTATCTATCTCTATCTATCTATCAATCTCTATGCCAAATTGTTTGTCATCCATCTCCTAAGGAGCAGTTAAGCACAATACCTCTTTCCTTATGCGTTCATATGGATAGATTCGACTGAATCAGGCCTGTCCCTGCATTATTAAAGGGCTGAAGTAGTAGCAGCAGTAACGTAGTAGGTAGCAGTAGGTAGTCGCAATAGTGGGAGCAATAATAGGAGCAGTAATGAGGTCGTTAATGTTGGTGGTGATGGTGATGATAACAGTACTAACGATGGCAAGGATAATGTCATTAAAAGAATATTTATACACACAGTGGTAATGGCGAGGAAGCGTTGATATCAATATCATTATGATAATATTATAAAAAGATTCACAAGAGTGATAGTCATAGGAGTAACTATACTAATAATCAAACAGTCAAACTCATAAAAAAAAAAAAACAGATGAATAAATAAAGAAGAAACAAACAGCTGATTAAAAAGACAAAGAAAGAGGGACAAATAGAGTACGGAAATCGTGCTCTTTGACCTTCAGATTCTACGAGATAGAAACGAAAGAATTGTTACCGAATCAGGAGCTTTACCATATTTACGTAAATGTTCAAGGTTTCGAACAATAGGTAACGGTTCCTGAGGCCTTTTTAAAATTATATGATCATATCCCTCGTTCCGGCAGATCAGAGTTTCTTGTAGATGTCGCATTTTATATTTATATATCTATATCATATTATATATATATATAAAATTCTCAACAAGAAAAGTTTTGAAGCAATGATCAAACAATCTAATATTTCAAGAGAGAATATCCTTGACAAGATATTTTTTGTCTTCAGTATTGCAGGAAAACAGACTATCCTAAACTTTTGTAATAGATATCGAAACAAAACGTTTTTTTTTTTTTCTTAACTCTGCTTGTTATATGAAACAACGTCTGCAAATGATGATACAGATGGAAGTAAGAGAAATTCAAGTTCAAATAATTTTAACATACAGCAGAACCTACAAGCTTTTAAAATCAATATTCAGAACTCCATGAATTATTTAAATGAAATGACTACAGCAGCATGAATCAGAATCACTTGATATCTGAAGCCTAAATCAAATAATTTCGATGACTGGAGATCGGGAAAAAAATGTTGGGTATGATGTAGACATTTCAGAATGAATTTGAAATGCAATGCCTGGTCTGGAGCGAGAGCCAAAAGTAAAAACAGGGTTACAACGAGTGGTAAAGTTATGAACAATATTTCTTTTTCTTTTTTTCGAAAATACATAGCTTGTCCAAGAATCCCGAAATTAATATTATTTTGTTCTCTGAAATTCTTGTATATTGAAAAGGTCTAATTACTTTTCCTCATGCACAAAATATACATAAAATAAGCTTTCTCTTCCGTTTTTTGGTTTATGTTTTAATGTTATTCAAATTGTATTTTATTGTTCTTTTTGTTATCTTTCTTGTTTCCATCACATTCCCCCTCTTTCTACAACAATAAATAGATATTCACAACTCCTTTGAATTACAAACTGCTTAGTATTCCCCCGATTAGCAAAGACAAGTCAGCATTTCCTTCGACTTCCGTGCGTCCTTTGTTCCACTTGCATATCATATTGCAGCGTCAGGGGGCGACATTTAACTCTCTTTCGCTGAACATTTCGTGATCGCCAAAGGACGCTCTTCCCTGCGAAGGTCAGCTGGCGAATGCTAACCCATGCACTACTGGTTCCTCTTATATTTGCCCCATCTTTCAACCATTACTCTCCATTCTCGGTTGCTGTTGTTATGATTTTCTTTTCTCTCTTTATTCATTATTTCTTGATTGATATCTTCCTTTATTTTTGGTAGATCCTCCCTCTTTCATTACTTATTTATCTGTCTGTCCGTCTAGTTGTCTATATCCCTCTCTCTCTTTCTGCCATCCTATCTAGTCATATATCTATCTATCTATAGATGTATCTATCAGTAAATCTCTCTCTCTCTCTCTCTCTCTCTCTTCTCTCTCTCTCTCTCTCTCTCTCTCTCTCTCTCTCTCTCTCTCTCTCTCTCTCTCTCTCTCTCTCTTCTCTCTCTCTTTCTCTATCTATCTATCTATCTCTATCTCCCCCCCCACCACCTCTCTCTCTCTCTCTTTCTCTCTCTCTCTCTATCTATCTCTATCTATCTATCAATCTCTATGCCAAATTGTTTGTCATCCATCTCCTAAGGAGCAGTTAAGCACAATACCTCTTTCCTTATGCGTTCATATGGAATAGACTTCCGACTGAATATGCGGTACCTGCTTTATTAAATGGGTTGAAAGTAGTAGCAGCAGTAACGTAGTAGGTAGCAGTAGGTAGTCGCAATAGTGGGAGCAATAATAGGAGCAGTAATGAGGTCGTTAATGATGGTGGTGATGGTGATGATAACAGTACTAACGATGGCAAGGATAATGTCATTAAAAGAATATTTATACACACAGTGGTAATGGCGAGGAAGTGTTGATATCAATATCATTATGATAATATTATAATAAGATTCACAAGAGTGATAGTCATAGGAGTAACTATACTAATAATCAAACAGTCAAACTCATAAAAAAAAAAAAAACAGATGAATAAATAAAGAAGAAACAAACAGCTGATTAAAAAGACAAAGAAAGAGGGACAAATAGAGTACGGAAATCGTGCTCTTTGACCTTCAGATTCTAAGAGAAGAAAGAAAGAATTGT
>NW_028234422.1:16117132-16119632 GCF_977035675.1 Penaeus japonicus
TATGAAAAAAGGCAAAGTCAAAAAACGTTGATAAATAAACTAAGAGAAAACAGAGAAAAAGACGGAGCAGGAAAACACTGGTATATCACCAGCAACAGACAAGGACATTCAGTCCTGCGAAGCATACCTATTCGAACAAAGGCAGGTAATGAAACGCCCACCGCTACACCGGGGGAAGGTCCAGCTCCCCCAATGTAGGGGGAAACGACATCAATTATCTAACAACAGTAGGTAATGTAGACAGGCAAAGAAATAATTTATTTGAGACTCTCATGTTGCTAAATATACAGGGATTATATCCAAAAAGTA
Source organism: Penaeus japonicus (assembly GCF_977035675.1). Classification (NCBI taxonomy): domain Eukaryota; kingdom Metazoa; phylum Arthropoda; class Malacostraca; order Decapoda; family Penaeidae; genus Penaeus; species Penaeus japonicus. Next base: position 16,117,442 of record NW_028234422.1, read on the forward strand.
ACCAGACAAAACCTACATATTTAGAGGACATGGCAAAGATCAACAATTATTCAATGATAGCTCTTACAGAAACTCATCTGAATGAAGACATAAAAAATGAAGAAATTAAAATTGATAACTATGAGTTAATAAGGAAAGATAGAAATAAGAGAAGCAGAGGAGGAGTAGCTCTTTATATCAGGAAAGAATTAGCAACTAGAATGGATACTGTAATAGAATACTCTAATAATACAGTAGAAATACTAGGGGTATTGGCAAAAGATACAAAAAAGCTATACATTATTTTATACAGACCTCCTGGAACAACAGAAACATCTTTCAATGAATCACTAGGCATTATTAGTAATTACATTGTCAATACAAGGGAAATTGAAGCTATTATTATACTTGGCGATTTTAATTTCCCCTTTATCGATTGGGAAACAAAGAAAATAAAGATAGGAGCAAATGCCACTAAAGATGAAAAACAACAAGCGAGAATGCTTTTAGATTTTGAAGAAAATTTTTACCTTAACCAAATCATCAATATTCCAACAAGGGAAGAAAATATACTGGACCTTGTTTTCATTAGTATAGGGGAAGATGTACACAATATATCATCAACTTATACAGCCCAATCGGACCACAAAATAATTGAAATCACAATGAATAAGTTAAATAATCAGAAAAGTAGTAAAAAGCAGATAGCCGAAGCAGAAAAGAGTCTCAGATCTTTAAACTTTAGCCATAATCAAATAGATTGGAAAAAAATAAATGCAACACTAGAAAAGTCACTGAAAGATATTGACGTCCTCTTAACACCAAAAGATATACTAGAGAAGCTTTATAATGCATTTAAAGATGTCTGTAGAATGTTTGTTCCTGCAAAACACAACAGAAACAAGAACATTATACCAAGAGATCGAAGGATCATGTTAAGAAACAAGAAAAATAAGGTTAACAAATTGAAAAAAACAACAGATCAGATCAAGAGAGAAAGGATCAAAGCAGAGATAAGGGTTTTGGAATATAAATTAAAACTGTCTATAAGTAACCAAAAAGCAGCCGAAGAAAAAAGAGCTGTGGAGGCTATAAAACAGAATGCAAAATATTTTTTCTCTTATGCAAACAAGAGGTTAAAGAGGAGAACAGAAATTGGGCCTCTTGAGAATAATGGTGCATTGGTAACTGACTCAAAGGAAATGGCTGAATTACTCAAATTGCAATATGAAGAAGTCTATAGTGTCCCAAGAATAGAAAAATTAATATCAGACCCACAGAAACATTTCAGTATTATTAGTAATGAAGATGAATGTCTCACTGACTTCATATTCGATGAAAAAGATATTCTTGAAGCAGTAAGTGAAATACCAACAAACTCAGCAGCTGGGCCAGATGAAATCCCAGCAATCTTTTTAAAAAACTGTAAAGAAACCATAGCAAAGCCACTGGTAACTTTGTGGAGGAAATCTTTGGACATGGGGACTATCCCCAGCTTACTGAAAGAGGGTACTATAATTCCAATATATAAAGGTGGAAACAAAGGTCAGGCCAAAAATTATAGACCAGTAGCACTAACATCTCATATAATAAAAATATTTGAAAGGGTAGTGAGGAAAAAAATTGTTCAATTTTTAGAAAAAGAAAACAAGATAAACCCCGGGCAACATGGATTCAGAAGTGGTAGATCTTGTTTATCACAGATCCTGACACACTTCGAACACATACTAAGGGACCTAACTGAAAATAGAGAAGTTGACGTAATATATCTAGACTTTGCAAAAGCTTTTGACAAAGTAGATCACGGCATCCTGCTACATAAGATTAAAGACCTTGGAATCGGCGGGAAAGTTGGAAGATGGATTTACAACTTCCTAATAAATCGTAAACAAAAAGTACAAATTAATGGGCTTTACTCAAAGGAAACGATTATTATGAGTGGGGTGCCACAAGGGTCCGTTCTTGGGCCCTTGTTATTCCTTATTATGATTGGTGACATTGATAATGGTGTGAAACACTCAAGAGTAACATCATTTGCAGATGATACAAGAATAAGTACACCCTTAGATATACAAGATAATGAAAACAAACTTAACGAGGATCTACATACCATCTGTAAGTGGGCATATGACAATAATATGAAATTCAATGCAGATAAATTTGAAATCATAAGATATAGTCCAATTGGAAATTCAAGGGCAAGATCATATTT
>NW_028234422.1:16164632-16169860 GCF_977035675.1 Penaeus japonicus
GACGCTCCCCTTAGTCCGAATGCAAGCTGATCATTTTTTTTTCGTTTAATACCACGAACGATATCATATGCAAACATGAATAAAAAATAATCCTCCATCTTTAAGAAATGACTCGAAGTATCATTTATAGACTTACGATATGCAGATCTGAGGATGGAAGAGAGAAAGATCTTCCACATCACAGCTAAGTTCGGTCTTTATCTATCCGTTTATCTATCCTTTTATCAACTCGGAACGCCATATATGTGTTTGTGTTAACCCTGGGTCAAGTTAACCTTACCGATAAGAACCGAAAGAGGACCAACAACACTTTATGAACGCAACTAAAACCCGTTCAGATAAGCTCATTTTACAAGGAAGGCTATCAAATGAATGAGTATTGTTGTAAAAGGTGTCAGGAAACATGAGTTCTTATATTCAATATCATCTTTTGTATCATCATAGTAATGATAATGATGATAACAAGGTTTATGATGATAGGGAGGAAGAGGATAATAAAGATAGTAAAACTGATAACAGTAATGGTGATAATGTTACTGATAATAATATTCGTGATGATAACGATAATATCAATGATAAAGATTATAGTAGTGATAATAATAATGATAAGGAGGATGTTACAAAAATAAAATATGATAATCATCATCATCATCATTATCATTTTCCTTATCATTATCATTATCATCATAATCATTATCATTATCATCATAATCATTTTCATCATTATGATTACCATTATTATCATAATCCCTATTATCATTATTATCATCATAATCATTATCAGTATTATCATCATAATCATTATCATTATCATTATCATCATCATCATCATATTCATTATCTTTATCACCATCATAATCATTATCATTCTCATCATCATAATCATTATTATCATTATCATCATAATCATTATCATTCTCATCATCATAATCATCATTATCATTATCATCATAATCATTATCATTATCATCATCATAATCATTATCATTATCATCATAATCATTATCATTTATCATCATAATCATTATCATTTATTATCATAATCATTATCATTTATCATCATAATCATTATCATTTATTATCATAATCATTATCATTTATCATCATAATCATTATCATTTATTATCATAATCATTATCATTTATCATCATAATCATTATCATTTTCCTTATTTTTTTTTTTTTTTTTTTTTTTTTTTTTTTTTTTTTTTTTTTTTTTTTTTTTTTTTTTTTTTTTTTTTTTTTTTTTTTTTTTTTTTTTTTTTTTTTTTTTTTTTTTTTTTTTTTTTTTTTGTTTTTTTTTTTTTTTTTTTTTTTTTTTTTTTTTTTTTTTTTGTTTTTTTTTTTTTTTTTTTTTTTTTTTTTTTTTTTTTTTTTTTTTTTTTTTTTTTTTTTTTTTTTTTTTTTTTTTTTTTTTTTTTTTTTTTTTTTTTTTTTTTTTTTTTTTTTTTTTTTTTTTTTTTTTTTTTTTTTCATTCAAACTCATGTTTCCCGCTTTTTCATAATCCTCATTTGCGACTTTCCATTCCAATAATAAAAGGAACTTAAAGACAAAGATGAAATATACATGGAAGTAATATCAGACGAAGAGTACAGATGCAAGTGGAAAAAAAAATCTGATAATACCCATAGAAAACGGAAGGGAAAGACAACCAGGCAAACAACTATTTAAAGGTGCTAGTATTAAGGTATTAATGATTAGTAATAATGATAATAATGATCATTATGATAATAGTGATAATAATGATAATGATAACACTGATAATGCTGATAATAATAGTGATCATAGTTATAATAATGATAATAATGATAATAATGATAATAATGATAATAATGATAATAATGATAATAATGATAATAATGATAATAATGATAATAATGATAATAATGATAATAATGATAATAATGATAATAATGATAATAATGATAATAATGATAATAATGATAATAATGATAATAATGATAATAATGATAATAATGATAATAATGATAATAATGATAATAATGATAATAATGATAATAATGATAATAATGATAATAATGATAATAATGATAATAATGATAATAATGATAATAATGATAATAATGATAATAATGATAATAATGATAATAATGATAATAATGATAATAATGATAATAATGATAATAATGATAATAATGATAATAATGATAATAATGATAATAATGATAATAATGATAATAATGATAATAATGATAATAATGATAATAATGATAATAATGATAATAATGATAATGATGATAATAATGAGGATAATGATATCAATAATGATAATAATGATAATAATGATAATAATGATAATAATGATAATAATGATAATAATGATAATAATGATAATAATGATAATAATGATAATAATGATAATAATGATAATAATGATAATAATGATAATAATGATAATAATGATAATAATGATAATAATGATAATAATGATAATAATGATAATAATGATAATAATGATAATAATGATAATAATGATAATAATGATAATAATGATACTAATGATAATAATGATAATAATGATAATAATGATAATAATGATAATAATGATAATAATGATAATAATGATAATAATGATAATAATGATAAAAAAATGCATTAAGGTCCAAATATTTTAAAAGGTGAAATGATGGGATAGGGCATTTCTGGAGAATAAATGACGTACTGGTTCTTTTAGAGCCAAAGGGAACACAGCTTATGATTTAAAAATATCACGGATGTGTACCACGAATGTGGGAAAGGGAAGTATAAAATCCCATGTTGTAGCCCTTGGTAGTATGTAAGGCGGATAGTATATATCCAGGATATACACATTACCAATTTGTTCAGAAAAAAAGGAAACGATCTTGTATGATAGTATTCATAAAAAAAACACAACTAAACAACGGAAGAAAATAGGGCCAAATAATGAAATAAATATATCTGGACGGGCAACACGAATTATGTTTTTTTTTTTAAATTCAAACTCATGTTTCCCGCTTTTTCATAATCCTCATTTGCGACTTTCCATTCCAATAATAAAAGGAACTTAAAGACAAAGATGAAATATACATGGAAGTAATATCAGACGAAGAGTACAGATGCAAGTGGAAAAAAAAATCTGATAATACCCATAGAAAACGGAAGGGAAAGACAACCAGGCAAACAACTATTTAAAGGTGCTAGTATTAAGGTATTAATGATTAGTAATAATGATAACAATAAAAACTAAAAAAAAGGCATTTTACTCTAAATAGTAACAGAGACCAGCACCGTACTAAATATTTTGGCATGGACAGCGGCATTACTCTATCAAGTAATACAATTTCCTTGACTAAAAAATGATAGCATTCATTTAGACAAGTATTTTTACAATAAATATTTACGTTCATCCTACTTTCACCACACAAAAATTATTATAGATTTAATTAACCGTTATCAAAAACTGCCGATTAAAAATTGGGTCAAACAGTACAGGTAAAACCCTTCCTGATGTACAAGTTATTTCACAGTATTACGCAACTATATGTTAACACCTGTCAAACATATACAAAAATACTAATCTTAGGCCACAAAGAAGTTCTTTTTTCCTAATTCCTTGTTACATTGTAACCAATTTCAGTTATAAGTAACTTGGAGAAGCTACTGATAACTAGACCTGAGAACCACCATTTTTGACCCTGGGAAAACTTGCAACCCCTGCAAAAAATTGTCTAAAGGGGGGCCTTACCTTGCGCCAAGCTCTTGCTCCGGTGCCCCTGTCTGGCCGTGTATCTATCAAATATGCCTTTGAAGGATTTACAGTACTCGCTTTTAGAAGGGACTAGCATTACAGTACTGACCCTTGGGAAAAGAGGGAGAGGAGAGAGAACTGAAAAGTCGAAAAAGAAAACTAATTGCATGATCTCTCTTTGCGAGGGAAATAATCTTTCTCCACGGAAGGGAATTTTAAATTCTACGAGAAAAATAGCGACTTTTAGGGAAAAAAAGGGAAAAAAAAGCAAGACAAGAAAGTATAAAAGGTGCGTGACTTTAAAAATAAGAAGCAAAACTTTGGAATGCCCTAAGGGGTTTTAAAATTTGATATAATAATCGGAATGATATTCTTGCCCCTCAAAAAATACTACCAAAATCGTGATGATATAATTTTGACAGATTAGAAATTTTTCTTTCTTTAAGGACTTTAATCGCCAAATACGAGTAACACTTAATTTTTAAAATCATAAAAAAAAAAAATATAAAAAAAGTAGACCCAGACATAAGACGAAGGGGGATCTTTTCCTGTCCGATCAGAGCGCCACGGGAGTGTCAATTTTTTTGCGGCGTTTCCTGTTTTTTGGGGTTTTTTCTCCTGATTTGCAACGAAAAGGGGGAATTCCATGCCGTCTTTGGTTTCTCTCTTTTTTTTCGTTTTTTTCATTTTTAGGGTTATATTTAGATAATAATTGTAAATATATTGACAGTGTTGATAAAAAAAATGATATTGATTATAATCACAATCTCTCCTGCCATATCGTCTATGATATTCTATATGTTATATCACATTTTGTTAAAAGTCAAAGTAATTATAATAGCAAGTTATCATGATGGTTACCAATTATAGCTGTGTTGGTGACCATAATGACAAAATTAATGATTATATAGATTATGGTGATCCTAGCAATTTTGTTGATGCTGATGATGCCAATAATAGTAATGCCAATTTCAAACAACAGTTTTAACAGCTATGGCAAATATGAAAATCAAAACCAGCAGTATGATAATTATACAGTAATACCAATGACGATGACGATGTGATAAAATCGAAATAGCAATTTGATGATAGAAGAAAAATTGCAGTAATAAGAGAAAACAGTGAAAGCTGAAAAAAAAAATAAATAAATTTGATTATATAATCATAATAACAAAAATAATGATAAAGATAATAATAATGATAGTTGTAGAGTAAGTATTAGTGATAACAAGAAATTAATGATGATATTAATCGCAAAAGTATACTGAAATGTATAAGAAATGCAAAATAAAAAAAAACGATAAATTAATTTTAAAATATTTTTAAGAATTGAATGATAACAAAATATGAAAAAAAATAAAAGGGAAAAAAATACAATGTATTTGTAGTATTTAAAGTAATAAAATATTGAATGATATTGTAATAATATAAGAAAATAATTTTTAAAAAAATTTTGGGGAAGTACAAAAAACAATAAAAACGATTGAAAAAAAGGGTA
>NW_028234422.1:16184960-16187460 GCF_977035675.1 Penaeus japonicus
ATATATATTTTATATATACAAAATTTATTTTATTATATATATATTATTTATATATATTTTGTATAATTTTTATATAAAATTTTATATATATTTATATTATATTATTTTTATTATATTTATATAAATTTATATAATATAATATATATAATATTTATATATATATAGGTGTTTAAATAAAATTTATATATTTTATATATATTGTATATTAAAATTACATATATAATATTATATATATATTCATATTTTAATTTTATATATAAATATCTATATTTTATTACAGTATATATTTTTTTTATTTTTAAATTTTTATATATTATAATATATATATAATTATATATATTATATATTATTATATTTTAAACTATATTAAATATAAAAAATAATATAAATTATAATTATATTTATATATTATTTATATATATATTATGTAATATGTATAAAATACTTACAGGTATTTTTATATATTATTTAAATTATATATAATAAATTTATATATTTATATATATAAAAATAGATATATTTATTTATATAATATATATATATATAATTTTTTGTTTGTGTGTGTGTGTGTGGGGTTGTGTTGTGTGTTGTTTTGTGGGGGTGGTGGTGTGTGTGTGTGTGTGTGGGTGTTTGTGGTGTGTATGTGTTTTTTAAACTTAGATATGCACCACGCGCGGATCTATAAACACGTACAGATCGCGTGATATTAGAAGAGCTCTATCGGTTCAATGACTGGGAACTTTATTAAGTTTTAGAGCCCAAGCCGATTTTTGAAAGTGTGTAAAAAGGTAAAAAAAAGTAAAAATTTTAAAAGTTTTTTTTTGTTCTCATTTTAATTTTGATTTTCAGGAGTCGATTTTTTTTTATATAAAAAATTGCAACCTTGTTTTTGGGGTTTTTAAATTTTCTCCCCAAATTTGTAAAGTGCTCACTGTTTTTTTACTTATTATTAATTCTTTTTTCTTTGTTTTTAACTTTTCAAAAAATTTATTTTGCAGTATGTATGTGAAGTTTTTAAAATTTTTCCCGTTGATGCTGCAAAACGGGTCTTTGGAAGGGAGGGAAAGAGGATGAAAAGGTGTTTTTGAAAAGGTTTTTTAAGCCTTTTTTAAATTGTCACACGAAGAGGAAACCAAAGCATGAAAAAAATAGTTGGGGGTGTTTAAAATAAAAATTTTTTCATGATCCAATTTTAAGCATCTAATACGACTGGTTTTGGTTTGTGTGTGGTGTGTGGGTGTGTATGTGTATGTCTATGTGTGTGTGTTTGTTGGTAATTACCTTCACGGTGGGGAGGGAAATTGTTAAATTTTACCCCATGAAGGCGTAAAATGGGGCCTTTCCCAAAAAACCCCTCCCCCCATCAAACAAGCCCCCACACCAACCACCGCTCCCTCACCGACCCACCACCGACTCCCTCCCACCATACCCCCGACTCCTCACACCACCCCCACCGCTCATCACCCCACCCCCCCAACCCACCCAACCAGCCCCTCAACCCCCCCAAACCCCCACTCCAAGACTCCACACCGACTCCATCACCGACCCACACGACTCCCACCCCACCACCCCGATCATCCCACACACCCCCCAGACTCCTCACCACCACCCCACCGACTCCCAAACCACCCACCACACCCACCGACTCCACCACCCCACCCACCCCACCCCCCACCACCCATCAACCACCATCAAACCGACTCCTCACCCAACCCCCCAACCACCGACTCCTCACCCCCACCCCCACCACCCACCCCCACCCCCAAAACCACTCCATCACACCACCACACCAAATCCTCCCGACCCCACCACCGTCCACCACCACCACCACCGACTCCATCACCACCACCACCACCACCGACTCCATCACCACCACCACCACCGACTCCATCACCACCACCGACTTCAAAACCGACTCCATCACCACCACCACCACCGACTCCATCACCACCACCACCACCGACTCCATCACCACCACCACCACCACCACCGACTCCATCACCACCACCACTACCGACTCCAAAACCGACTCCACCACCACCGACTCCATCACCACCACCGACTCCAAAACCGACTCCACCACCACCGACTCCATCACCACCACCGACTTCAAAACCGACTCCATCACCACCACCACCACCGACTCCAAAACCGACTCCACCACCACCACCACCACCACCGACTCCACCACCACCACCACGGACTCCACCACTACCACTACCGACTCCACCACCACCACCGACTCCACCACCACCACCACCGCCGACTCCACCACCACTACCACCGACTCCACAACCACCACCACCACCAACTCCACAACCACAACTCCACAACCACCACCACCGACTCCACCACCACCACCACCGACTCCACCACCACCACCACCGACTCCACCACCACCACCACCGACTCCACCACCGACTCCACCACCACCACCACCGACTCCACCACCACCACCACCGACTCCACCACCACCACCGACTCCACCACCACCGACTCC
>NW_028234422.1:16203183-16210683 GCF_977035675.1 Penaeus japonicus
TTGTGTGCAGTGAGAGTGAGGTGATGTGTGTGAGTGTGGTGTGTGTGTGGTGAGTGAGAGTGGGTGTGTGGTTGTGTTGTGTGTGAGGAGAGTGTGTGTGTGTTGTGAGGGTGAATGTATGTGTGTGGGATGAGAGAAATGTAGTGTTGTGTGTTATGTGAGAGATTGTAGAGTGAATGTGAGGTGGTTAACGAGTGTATGTGAAGTTGTGAGAGTGTCGGGTCTGTGGTGTGAGTGAGGGTTCCTGTGAGTGGAGGGGTATGAGGGTGTTAGTGGCGAGGGGTGGGAGAAGTGTGGGACTTATGTTCAGAAGTGTGTTATGTCAGTGTGTCAGACGAACTGATGCTAAAAGAAAGTGTGGTGAGTGTGTGATGTGTTTGGTGTTTGTGTGTGTGTTTGTGGGAGTTGTGTGTGTGTGTGTTGTGTGTGTTGTGTGTTGGTGGGTGTGTGGTGTGTCTGTGAGGGTTGTGTGTGAGGGAGTGAGTTGAGTGCGAGACTGCGTGCGTGAGGGCGTGCGCAGTGCTGTGAGTGAGTGCGTGCGGGTGGCTTGCGTGCGTGAGTGCGCGGACGCGAGTAGTGAGTGAGTTGTCGTCTGTCTGGTGTGTTTATTTTTAAGATATATTTGTATTAGATATATTATTATTATATAGATAGGTAGAGTTTTTTTCTTATTATATAGTTGTTAGATATATAGATTTATAGTTAATAGAGATATATTTATAATAGTTTTTTCTATGGATTTATATCTATGTATGTGTATAAATTTTTTAATATTGTGATATATATATTATAGTTATATATAAGATATATTTATATTTATTTTGTTTTTATATATATATATGACAGGTATCTATCTCGCTCTGCGCGCTCTCTGCTCTCTCTCTCTCTATCTCTCTCTAGATGATATAGTTAGATATATATATTTTATTTAGTTAGTTATTTTAGATTTTTATCTTTATATGTTATATAGCTAGTATATTTAGATAGATTATATAGGAGATATATATTTATTATATATTTTTTTTTTAAAACATATTTTTATATATCAAACAAACACACACAAACATGGGTTTTGTTTTATTAATTTTAAAAATTTTACCTATTATATATCCCTCATCTGTGTAATTTACATGTGTATGTATATATGTGGGGTGTTTTGGTGTGTGTGTGTGCGTGGTGTGTGTGTGTGCTGTGTGTGGTATGGTGTGTGTGAGGTTTCGTGCGGCGTGGGGGCGTGCTGCGAGGGTGTGTGTGTGTGTGTGTGTTGTGTGTGTGTGGTGTGTGTGTAGTGGAGCTGCGTGCGTGTGTTATATACTCTTCAAACATGTGATTTTTTAATGAAGGCATCAAAACTCTTGATCACTGCACACCTCCCTCAGCTGCCTTTCCTCCACAGGGTTAATGTGCGGAGGTTTTATGTGGCGGGGAGTCTGAGGGGGGGGACCCGGTCGTCCCCTCCCCCTGCAATGCTGGGGCCCCCCCCACCCTGCCCGCCTCGCAATTCGCGCCCGCCCCCTGCGTCCTCCAGCCCTGCCCGCCCCTTCATGGGGGCGGGGTTCTTGCCCGTTGTTTGTCGTTGTTAAAATTATTTTTTGTTGTTATTATTTTGTTGTCTTTAAATATTTTGTTATTGTGTTATTAAGTTTTTCATTAAAAATATCTTTGTTTATTTTATATATTGTTATCACTTATTACATTTTCAATAAAATTGTTTTTATCTTATCGTCATCATTATCTCATTTGCTATCATTATATCATTATCTTATTGTTTTATTACTTTTTCTTTATTATTATTATCATTAAAATTATTGTCATTATTACTTTTATCGTTTTATTATTTCATTAAAATTATTTCATTTTATATTATCGTTATTATCATTACCATTATAATTTTTGTCATTTTTATTTTCTATTCTTTATCGTTTTATGCGGGGAAGGGTTTTTGATCTTCGCCAGTTGGTGGATAAGTGAATTAGTGGACATGTGAAGAAAAAAAGATATATAGAAGAGACAATTACACAAAAAGATTTAGAATATGATATACTGTTAAGTAAGTCTACTTTACGCCATGCTATACAAATATTTTTCATTTAAAATTTTTTTATTATATATATAATATATATAAATTAATAATATATATTTTTATATATTATTAATATAAAAATATATATATATAATAATATATTATATATATATAAAATTAATATTAAATATTATATATAATAATATATATATATATTTTATATAATATATGTAAATATAAATATATATATATTATATATATATTTTTATATACAATATATTTACATATATACTTTAATATATATATATAATAAAATTTTTATATAAATATATATATATATATATATAATATATTTATATATATAATAATATAATATTTTTTTAAAATATATATATAATATTTTAAAATTTAAATATTAATATATATTATTTATGCTACACACACCAACCAGATGATAGTAGATAGTAGTATAGATAGATAGATAGTAGTGATAGATAGTAGTAGATAGGTAGTAAGGGATTAATTTATATATATTTATTATTTTTTAATTATTTATATATCCACACAACACAACACACTATATATATTTTAATATTATAATTTTATATAATAATATATATATTTTTATATATATATATATATATATGATACACACCCCACAACACACACCACCACACACACACACACACCACACACCATAATATTATATATAATATAAATTTAATTTTTTATAAAATTTATATATATATATTTTTAAGAATGTAAAAGAAAATATATATATATATCCACAACACACACACCTAAATCACACACACACACACATACACACAACACACACACACACACACAACCACACACACCACACACACACACACACACATATATATGTATATATAATTATATATATATATAAATATATATATATATTTATATTTATATATATATTATATATATTTTTTATTTTATATATTATATTATATATATATATATTTCACCCCACACCCACCACACCAACACACACACCCCACACACCACCCCACACACACATAATATATTATATATATTTATATTTTATATATAAAATAATATATAATTTATTATATTTATAATGGATAGTAGTTTGATAGGATAGATAGATTGAAAGAGGGGAGAGTAGAGAGAGCGAGAGAGAAATGGAAGAATGAGAGCGGAACTTTAGTATTTTCCTTACTTGTCCGTACATTTCAAAAATTTTATTTCAATTTGCATGTTAATTTAAAAAATTTGAATTTATTCACTCGCATCACGAAAAAAGCAACCACGCAAAGGTTCGCTTTTTTCGTAATCAGTAAGTTGAAAAAAGCCGTTTTTTGCAACTAATGGGTTTTAAACCTGAATTGAGATTGAGTTGCTTGGGAATGATTTAAAATTTATTGAAGAATGAATTGCCAAGAAAAAATCAATGGGATTTTCAAAATCATAGTTTATGAACACACACATGACATACAACTTATAAAAAAATTAAATTTTTAAAAATAATACAAAATAATATATATTATATATATTAATTATTTTTATTATTTTTTTTTTATAATATTAATTTTAAAATTGTATATGTAAATATATTATTTTATATTTTTTTTAATAAAATTTTTTATATTATATTTTAATTTTTTGTATATTATATATATAATTTTATTATATTTATTTTTTTTTTATTATACTAGTTAATATGTCTTAAACACAACAACAAAAACACACACACACACCACCAATGGTTATTTTTGTATATTATATTTTTTTTTTTATATTTATATATATTATATATTTTTTTTTTTATTATTTATATTTTTTTTATTTTTTTATATATTATTATATTTTTTTTTATAATTTCTAACCGATTTAATTTTATATTTTTTTATACTTATTTTTTATTATTTTATTTTTTTTTTTTTTAATTTATTTTTTTAAAATTTCCCACCAACCCCCACAAAATAACAACCTTTAAATTTATTTTATAAATTATATATATATTTATATATATAATATATTTATGTGTGTGTGTTTTGTGTGTTTGTTTGTGTGTGTGTGTGTGTGTGTTGTGTGGGTGTGTGTATTTATTTTTTATATTATATATATATATAATATTTTTTATTTTATATTATTATTATATATATGTGGTGTTGTGTGTGGTGTGTGTGTGGGTGTGTGGTGGTGGGGTGTGTGTGTTTTGTGTGTGTGTGTTATGTGAGTGTGGTGTGTGTGTAGTGGTGTTGTGTGTGTGTGGTGGGGGTGTATTAGTATGTATTTGTTAATATATATATATATATATATTTTATTATATAATATTATTAAAATTTTTTATGTATAGTTTATAAATATTATTAATTATATATATATATATTTTAATTATAATTATATATTTGTATTTATTTATTATTTTTATTTATATCATAACATTTATTTTATTTTATATATATTTTTATATTATATATTAATATTTATATACTACATACTATTTTGTTTTTTATTTTTAAAATTTATTAATATTATATTAATATTATTTTAACTTTTTATATTTTTACGTGGTTTTGTTTATTTATTTTTATTATAAAATATAAATAATATTTTATTTTATTATATTGTTTAATATATTTTTTATTTAAAATATTTATTATTTATATATTTATAAATATTATAATATTAAACTAATATATATTTATTAATATATTTATATATATTTTATATACTTTAACATTGTATAATCATATTTATTTTATTATTTTTATATATATATTATATATATTTTATATATATATTTTATATATAGTTGGGTGTGTGTGGTGTTTGGTTTGTGGTGTGGTGTTGTGTTGTGTTTGTGTGTGTGGTGGGGTGTGTGGTGTGTGTATGGGTGTGTGAATGTATGTTTTTATTATATATATTATATATATATATATATTTAATTATATTATATATATATGTTTTTTAATTTTTATTATTTATATTTTATTTTTTATGTATTATATTATATTTATATTTTATATATTTATATAACAAAATATTTTTTATATGATTATAGTATATATAAATTTTATATTATATAATATATAATTATATATATATTATTTATTAATATATAAATTATATATATATTATAATACAATGTAAATAATATATATATATAATATATAATTTTATATATTGATACATATTATTGGTGTACCTTTTTTAAAACTATAATGCAATTTTCAGGTTGCTTGCGTGTGTATAATATGAATTTCTTTGCGAGGGGAGCGGGTAGATTGAAGAACAAAGAGCAAAAACGCGAAAAAACTGGGGGTATACAGATTTTTCAACCTTGTAAAAAGGGCCTGAGTGCACTTGAAATTGTTTTTTAGCTTCAGGACTTGGGAAAGGGACAATGGCGGAGCATTTCCAAACCCCAAAGGGAAATCCCCCACTCATCTTGCGATCTATCGTGCAGCAGCGCCCTTTCTCCAGCGTTCAGTATTTCGAAAATATCATGAACTGTTTCTGATTGACGGTCACACGAGTGTTTTTTTTTTTTTTTTTTTTTTTTTTTAAATGTAATGTATACACACACACACACACTACACACACACAACAACACAACACACACATGTATATTATATAATATATATATATATATTTTTTATTTATTTATTTATTATTTATTTATATATGCATTATATATATAAAAAAGTATATATATATATATATATATATTACTATAATATTTTAATTTATATATAATAGTGTGTGTGTTGTGTAATAAATATATATAATATATATATATATATATATATAAATATATATATAGATAATATATATAAACTGAGAGAGGGAGAGAGAGAGAGAGAGAGAGAGAGAGAGAGAGAGAAGAGGCGAGAGAGAGAATGAGAGAGATGAGAGAAGAGAGAGGGATAGAAAGAGAGAAATAGAGAGAGAGAGAGTGAGAGAGAAGTATCTACTCTCATCTCACTCTCTCACTCTCTAGCTCTCTCTCTCTCTCCTCTCTAAATAAAAATATATATATATATATATATATATATATATATATATACCTATATATATAATATATATATACATTATAGAAATATTGTATATTATTATTATATATATATAAATATATATATATATAATATATAGTATATAGATATGTAAATATGATTTAAATTATAACGAATTCTATTTGAGCGTATTGTGAATACCCATTGAAGTCTTGGGTTTGTATACTGTTATTGAAATATCAAGTACATGTAAGGGGAAAATTGATTGATTGAATGTTTGAGTATTCCCGTACATTTATGAAATATTTTTTGCCTATTGCAGCAGAACATATAACTTGAAACTTTATTTACCAGAAACCATGTGCTACACTGCATTTTGCGTAGAAAACATGTTCCTTTATATTTGAGGTAAATATTGATAAAGCTATTTAGTTCTCTAGGTGGCGAACATATATTATATATATATATACATATATATATATCAATATATATATATAATAGTATATATATATATATAGATATATAAATATATATATAGTAAAATATATATAAATATATATATATTTAGATATATATAAAATAATCTATATATTAATGTGTATATATATAATATATAACATATTTATATATATATATATATATAAAAAAATATATATATATATATACACAATATATAATATATATGAATATATATGTTTATATTTATATATAAATAGGGGGGGGTATATATATATATATTATAAATATATAATGTAAACATAATATATATGTATATATACATATATATAATAAGATATATATATATTTATATATATAAAAAATATATATAAAAAATATATATATATAGAACTTTACAGTTGTTATATCTATATGGGTTCCTTTATATTTGAGTTAATATTGATAAAGATGCTATTAAGTTCTCCTAGTGCAACGTATATATAAATATATATATAATATTATATATATAAATATATATAATATTATATATATATATATATAGATATTTATATATATATATATAAACTCAATCTATATATATATATATGTATATATATATACATATAAGTAAAGAAATATATTTAATATCAAACTATCAATCCATCACTATCATTCAATCTCTCTATGCCTCTAACTATCTATCTATGCATGCAATCTATCTATCCTCTCTCTCTATATATATATATACCATATAGCATACATATATATATATATATAATTATAATATATATATAGTCTAATATAAATAATATATATATATAGTATATATATAATACTTTTATATATATATAATAGATAAATATATAATAAAAAAAATATATATATATAATATATATATATATGTATATATATATAGATATATATAAATATATATAATATATATATAATATATATATATATATAAATATATAAATATATATAAAAAATATATAAATATGCATGTATCATATCTCTCTCTCCACTCCTCTC
>NW_028234422.1:16218183-16223183 GCF_977035675.1 Penaeus japonicus
AATTGTTCGACTTAAATATTCTCAGAAAAGAAAGTATACGCTTAAAACAAGGTTCGATAAAAGATGAGGCAACAGTTTCGAGATTCTTCTGAATTTAACATTGGTTCCGACGAGAGAAAGGAATACAAGAAAGAAAAGGAGAAATAAAGAGACATGGTACCAGAAGGGCAGGATGAAGAATCGGAAACTGAGGCAGGTTACGATGAAGTGACGGACTGTCTATGAAAGAGATGGTCAGGATAATGCAACAGTGTGAGAATGAGGGAAACACGGTGACTGCTCCCAGAAAATAAGTCCATGTTGAAATTGATAGTGTAAGGCTGCACTGAGAGACGCGGTTTGAGAGGAAGGAACGGCGTAGGTGCCCGCCCCAGGGAGTGCGTGTGCGACGGAGTGTGTTCACCCCGCAAAAGGTGAGCTTGTAATTGAGAGGCTGAAAGGAGAGACGGTAGAAATGACTTCCTCGGTGTAGGGAAGGGTGATGACTGGCAGTTGAGGCGTCCGTCTAGGAGGAGACTCGAGGCAGATGGTTCTAAACGTCCAGGACAGCGCGATGTCGAGCAAATAGCAAAGGATAAACGCAGTGAGACACGAAGACCACGAAGGAAAAGAAAGGTAACAACCCCTCTCTTAACATAGGAGGAATGGTAGGAGAAGAAGCGAATGGATGCCCCACTTTGTATCGTTTTGCTGCACGCTGAGAAGGAGAAAAGGACAGCAGAGCGATGAATCAGGGTGCCTAAGCAGGAGAGCTTACCAGCGCCCTCCTATTACACTTTAGGATGGCGTTCATCTTCCTCAGGAAATCTGGGGAGACGTCGGTCATGAGGCCAGAGGGCAAAGGCGCCGTCGACGCACCTAAGCCACACGGAACGATAAATTCTTTTTCTCGTTTCAAAAACTAATTGTTATAAGTTTCTTCTTCCATCAAACAGTAATTATTGTTATTCTCCTTTCATCAACGAATTATTTTTTCCTTGCAAAAGCTAATAATTATCATCATCAATCGCTTTTCAACAAGCAATCATTTCTTTCTTTAAGAACCAATAGACCTGATAACCCTGGATAAAAGGGAGGCGCTGAAAGAAGAAGATAAAACATGTATGATATTACATGTGAAACTTGAGACAGCTTTGCATGGGAATTATAACATTTCAGTATTTCCATTTATTCTGTCATCGTTTTAGCATTTCTGAAAAAAAAATCTCATTACTATTTCTTGTTATTCTAATAATTGTTCTTGTTTTTTTGATATTCTACTCATTTTTCTTACTTCTAGTAATCAGTTCAATCTTTTTTAATAATTCATAGGTTTTTTTTTTTCTTACTACATTGTTTTCATTTATTTTGATTTCTCTTTTTTATTTACTATCTGATCCACTTATCCTACTATTTCAGATGACGCTTTCCAGAAACTACCATTACTCTCCCCCAATTAATTTGCTTTCACCAAGGCTCCCGGAACCAATAAAGAAATATTCACTTGAAACCAGGGACAGACAGTTAGTCCGTACCTAGAAACCGGAGCTGAAACAAGAATCTCCGGGTATTTTTGATCGATGTTGTGAAGGACTCTTGGCATGTTTCTCAAAACACTTCATATGAAATTGATTAAAGACTCGTCATACCGTGACTTCGATAAGCTCGATCAATAAGGTCTAAGGAGGAGAGAATTCTTCCTAATGTGTGACTCGGGGGTTTCGCTTGGGGTTATATCTATTTATTCTTTTGTTTTTTTCCTTTTCTTTTCCTCTGTCTTTCTAATGCCTCCGTTTTTTTTTTTTTTTTTTTTTTTTTTTCTTTTTTTTTGATCTGGTTCTTTCGGTCGTCAAAGCGAGGTGGAAATGCGGCCTTGATCTCGTTTTCCTAAAATCTGGATGTGATCATGTCTCTTTTATATATATATATATATATATATATATATATATATATATATATATATATATATTTGTGTGTGTGTGTGTGTGTGTGTGTTTGTGAAAATGGTATATTGCATTTCAATATAGAAATACAAATTTTACCTCCCTCACCGTGACTCGAACTCGGGTCCTCAGAGTGAGAATCCCGGGGCTGGATTCACTAACATACGATGGTAAGGCATTTACCAGCTGTCAACTACCAGAGCGTTTACCAGTCATGGCAAAGTGGGATTCATCAAGCGATGATAAGTCGCCTGGTAAGGGTAAATAGACTTTATCACCGTAATTTGATGGTAACTCTGGTAAATCGATTCCGCCAATCAGCGAGCGCCTTACATAATTTTTTAGGCTCCTTTGACCAATCCCGTAACATGTAAACAAAACCTGATCCAACAGCGACTTTTTTGTTTCAAGAAATGATAAAGATTTCTTCTGTGTTAAATTATTTCTATATAAATTAATTTCCTAGAAAGCATATTCTATTGCATGATCTTATGGATCATATATAACGTAATGGTTTTCAAAAACATACTTTTTTTTTTTTAGATTGCAGTCGAAAGAAAAGAAACAATGGCTCCACGCAATGGTGGTGTTATTTGTATCAACGTTTTCCAAAAAGAAATGCCGATCAAACCCTAAGATTATGAATAATTGTATCTAAATTAATGCAAACACAAAAATAATTTATATATTTATATGTTTACTGTTTTTCAGCTGAATGTTATTAAAACAAAATGTTTGAATTTGTCAAATTATTAATTCCATGTATTATTTTCAGTTATTGTAGGCCTATGACGAAGCTGCATGAACATTATTCTCGCTTATTTCCTGTGAATTTTATTGATTTTTGTCATATTCATATGAAAATGAACAGTTGCCATCACTCTGATCATAATAAGTGTACATGCAAACTAAAGTGTCGCCTTAAATGTTGATTTTTTGCTGAGATAAAGCGAGATGAGAGAGTCATCGCTGTAGTTGCCAGTGGACATACCAGTGCTCCAACCACTGGTAAATGTAGCATTGCATTCTATCATGGTAAGTTGTTCGTGAATACCGATGCGGTCTTTTTACCATCATAATTGTAGTTACCAGCGTATTTATCATGGTAAGTGCGTTAGTGAATCCGGCCCCCGGCTCCTAACCATTACACTACACGACCCACTAAAAGAATTATCTAACCAGATGCCTTACATCCATCATGGAAGTTACCTATATACTCTTAGTAGAGCAGCGATAGCGAGGTTTTACAGACAATCCCCGTGGGTACTCGGCGGGAATGAATCAGAAATTTGTCACAAATTAGGTTACTGAAGTTATATCTATGTGAAGATTGTAGAATTCAGTAACGTATTTTAATATAGAAAAACAAATTTTACCACCCTGTATATATGTATATATATATGTATGTGTATATGTATATATATATATATATATATATATATATATATATATATATATATATATATATATATACATATATATTTCCTTTTTATACATACATATATATATATATATATATATATATATATATATATATATATATATATATATATATATATATATGTGTGT
The DNA here is from genome assembly GCF_977035675.1 of Penaeus japonicus. Taxonomy (NCBI): domain Eukaryota; kingdom Metazoa; phylum Arthropoda; class Malacostraca; order Decapoda; family Penaeidae; genus Penaeus; species Penaeus japonicus. The sequence goes on from NW_028234422.1 coordinate 16,221,675, forward strand.
GTGTGTGTGTGTGTGTGCGTGTGTGTGTGTGTGTGTGTGTGTGTGTGTGTGTGCGTGTGTGTGTGTATATATTTGTATATATATATAATATCCATATATCTATCTGTCTGTCTATCTGTATATCTATCTATCTATCTATCTATCTATCTATCTATCTATCTATATATATATATATATATATATATATATATATATATTTATACAAACACAGAAATACATCATGCACATCATCAATTTTTTCGCGTTTTTGTGTTTCTACCACAGTTGCGCAGACTCATGCCCCAGAATCTGTCTTCATTATTAACTGTAGATATTACTTAGGTTCGGTTCCCTTGATAATAAAACTCGAATGATTCGCTCAGGTGACCCGCGAAATTCTATTAAGGTGACAAAGGCCCCCAACAATGTGATATTTACTTGGTATGGCATCGGTCCCAGGGTTTTATTATTTTTCGTGAGCTCTCGCTCTTTTCTTCTTTTGTCTGTTTTGATGTTGTCTACCTGCCTTTCATTCTTATTTCTTTTTTGTCCGTCATTCGCTCTCTCTCTCTCTCTCTCTCTCTCTCTCTCTATTTTTCTTTCTCTCTCTCTCTCTCTCTCTCTCTCTCTCTCTCTCCTCTCTCTCTCTCTCTCTCTCTCTCTCTCTCTCTCTCTCTCTCCCTCTCTCTCTCTCTCTCTCTCTCTCTCTCTCTCTCTCTCTCTCTCTCTCTCTCTCTCTCTCTCTCTCTCTCTCTCACTCTCTCACTCTCTCTCTCTCTCCTTCTAACTCTCAATCTATTCTATCCCTCTTTCTCTGTCTCTGGAAAAATGATGTCTTGATACATTGATTTGCCATACTTGCACAACCATTATCTTAGAGATATTATCCTCGAGAATGACTCCCTTGTAGGCTCCCAGCTAAGAAAACCTACTGTCAGATTGAAACAAAGATTTAACGATGGCTATAAATCAAGCAACGGACATGCGACATTGGCAGGTGAAGAAGGAAATGTTACACCAACATGTGGCTTTTGGAAAATGGACTACATGACAATGACGAAGGACCTTTTTTTGATACAAAGAAAAAACGTGTGATGGCTTATAACAATGCCTATTTTAATGTAGGTTTTAATATCTTTCACTTTATATGGGGATTCTTCATTCTGACACCTGATGTATTGTTAATTTGTTTTTTGTTTTTTTTTTGCTCCAAATCATACTTGAAAATTGGTGGATCTGTCCCTAGATTTAAAAAAATGTTCTCTTTTATTTTCTTTCTTTTTCTGCGAATGATGATTTAGATTTTTTTTTTTTTTCATAAAATACGCCGCAATACCAAGTCATTTGTATGAATGATAATAATGATGATGATAATAATAATAATAATGATAGTAAAAATAATGATAATAATAATTATAATGATAATAATAAAGATAATAATAATAATAATAATGATAATAATAAAACATATCAGTACACTTAAAGAAGCATAGGCCTATCATTTTTCTCTGGATATTCCCCACTCCCGAT
>NW_028234422.1:16248183-16250683 GCF_977035675.1 Penaeus japonicus
GAGAGGGGCGGCTCTCTCGACTGCGCCTGCTGTGTCAACAGGGTAGCGTGCCCTTGCGGTGCTGCCAATCCCCACCGCTGCGCTCAGTGCGGTCTCCAGCAACATTGCAACAATAGTAAGTAGTTTGGGGCAGGGTTGTGTTGCAAAGTCTATATGGCTTTGGATTCTTTTCTTTGTTTATCTGTCTATCTTCCATGTTCACTGATTATTGATTTTTTACACACACACACACACACACACACACAATTATATATTAATCTATTGATCTCTATTTATTTATCTATCTGTCTATCAATCAATCCATCTATCTATATATCTATCGATCTTTCTATCCTTCTACATATACAACATATATATAAATTATTCTACCACTTTTACTTCTTTTCACTCGTTGAAATGATAATTGCACACTCACTTTCTTTCCTTAATGCCCCTCGCCAACCGCTTTGCACTATCATTAATGGGCATCGCCGTTTCATTCATTTATATACATTTATTATTAACATTAGTGTTAGACGGGTTGCTTCAAAATTCGCAAATCAAAAAAAAAAGAAAAAAAAGAAAAAAAAAGGTCTACGTGTCATCTTCTATTTATTTGTATTATAAGAAAATGATCATAAATACCAAACATATATCATGACTAACTTGCAAATACAGCCATGAAATAAAAACCTTGGCAATGACTTGGCAATTTTGAAATGACGAACTAAAACCTTACATATTCGTATACCGCTTGAAAAGATATATCTATCTAAAAAATCAAATGAACTTTAGTGTGAAAACAGGTTATAATTATATCTCTTTATCTCTTAACCATGATTCCCATGGTCAGACTTACATAAATAAGCGGATTAAATCGATATTTAGCCTTCAGCTACACAGGGAGTGTGTTGGTGTGAACAAAGCAGTCTCCTCATATCCATTTGATCAGCTTGTCTATGTAAGCCTGACTATTAGAATCAAGGGTTAAAGGTCAGAATATCACACGCCTACATAAGCTCAGATAAAGACATCTAGAGGTTACTAACCCACATCAGGGAATGTCAAGTCAAGAACATATACAAAAAGTGAGATCACAGGTGAAAAAAACAACAACAAAAACAGAATATTAGAACATTTCCTTTTTCTCCACTTACACCTGTTACAGTCATAATGGTGTGTGACCTTTTATGACCTTTCCGTGAACTTCGGCGGGTTTGTTTTTTCATCAGGCAGCGGTAGAACTGCCTCAGCGTATGAAAGGCTTCCTCATCATCAAATATTCATAAATACAGAGTTAGTGACTCTCAAAGAGCTTCAAATTTTGGATTGCTTATATTCATATCTAAAGTAACATGTGCCCTTTATATAAGAGAGAAAGCGAGAGAGAGGGGGTGAGACAGAAAGAGAGAGAGAGAGAGAGAGAGAGAGAGAGAGAGAGAGAGAGAGAGAGAGAGAGAGAGAGAGAGAGAGAGAGAGAGAGAGAGAGAGAGAGAGAGCGACTAGGGAGACCGAGGGAGAGAAAGAGAGAGAGAGAGAGAGAGAGAGAGAGAGAGAGAGAGAGAGAGAGAGAGAGAGAGAGAGAGAGAGAGAGAGAGGAAGCGAGAGCGACTAGGGAGACCGAGGGAGAGAAAGAGAAAGAGAAAGAGAGAGAGAGAAAGAAAGAGGAAGCGAGAGCGACTAGGGAGACCGAGGGAGAGAAAGAGAAAGAGAAAGAGAGAGAGAGAGAGAGAAAGAAAGAGGAAGCGAGAGCGACTTGGGAGACCGAGGGAGAGAAAGAGAAAGAGAAAGAGAAAGAGAGAGAGAGAAAGAAAGAGGAAGCGAGAGCGACTAGGGAGACCGAGAGAGAGAAAGCCGCGAAAAGCGTGAGCGGGAGAGAGCCAAAGCCAGCCCGAGAGAGCAAGCGAAATAAGATGTAAGCCAAGAAATCACGGGACCCCCAGGCTCACTTCAGGAAACTTTTCGCCTGAGAAAGAATTAGTGAGATTAGTTTTTCCTCGGTGAAAATTAGCTGATACTTCTAGATGCCAAAGACAATCCATTCAGATGCTTTTCCTTGCCATGCAGTGTCTAGCTCTACGTATTGCAACATGCAGATATATGCTTTACGTAAACAAAGAAATGCGCGTATACACTCTTTACGTATTTTCAACCTATTTCCATGATTTATCTGTTTGTATACATATGTAAATGTAAATACTGGTAGATATTGGAGGGGTAGATAGTAGATAAACATAGGTATACATAGAAAAACACATACACCCACATATACATACGCCACTTCTCTAAAGGAGATATAACACACTGCTCGGCAACGTAATGCAAATCCTGCGAACTCGGAGACCATTTTAACAGCTCGGAGTGTGAAACAGCAACACATAACATACAGTATTATGAACTGTGTAATACATCTTAAAGACGAAGGGAAATCTACTATCCAGCATTGCAATTGCTAATATAACGGCACTGTACCGAATGGCACCCGTGGAGAGATAGCGTTCATAACGACGATACGACGCAG
>NW_028234422.1:16331061-16333561 GCF_977035675.1 Penaeus japonicus
TGTTGTGTGTATGTGTGTGTGTGTGTGTGTGTGTGTGTGTGTGTGTGTGTGTGTATGTATATATACATATATAGCTCGTTCAAGTATTCATTTCCATTACATATAAAAACCAGGATGCCAAAGTGGTTCCGGTGGTAGGAGGGATAACATCATGAAACTGGAGTGGATGTGGCTAATGGAATTTTGTTAGTGCGTGATACTGTTGATTTTCGAAATGGACACATTGACACACCCGATTCAGAAATAGATTTAGAGTCACAGACGGAATAAAAAAAACTCCCACATTTATTTATCTCTTCTAACATACCTATGTCTCTCCTTTTATTTCTTTCGCCGTCCATATAGACTAATCTTTCTTCTCGTTTCTTCCCTTCCTTTTCCCTCGCCCCTCTACCCCCTTTGCTCTCCAACGCCGTGATAACCCTCTACCCTCCTACTCTCCAAACCCCCTTCTCTTACCCCCCCCCCCCCCCCCTCCAACATCGTCATACCCTCCTACACCCTCTCCCCCTTTAAAAAAAAAAAAAAAAAAAAAAATCCCGCATTCCAGAGGTAGGTCATGTTCCTCAGAAGTCTCCATATACGACGGGATCGCCAACGGGGAGAGCGATAACCTCCTTCGTCAGGTGTGCGGGCCGGTCTCCAGGGAACCCAGGGACTCCCGCGGGAGGTTTGTGCAGCCGGAGTTCCTGCTGTCCTCCGCCAACCTCTTGGAGATCCACCTGAGGCTGGGCATGGACACTGACGTCGACAAGCAGTTCCTAGTGGGAGCTTACCAATTCCACAATTGTACGTGTTTTGTTTTTTTCTTAATCTTTGTCAGTAGAGCTTATATATAGAGAGAGAGATTGATGGGTGTGTGTGTGTGTGTGCTTACGTATATCTATTGATCTGTTTATTATTTGTCTATCTATATTTACATATATATATATATATATATATATATATATATATATATATATATATATATATATATATATATATATATACATAGAGAGAGACGGAAGTGGGGGAGAGAAAGAAAGAAAATTGTGAAATATATCAATGCACAAACATTAATCAAGTTGTCCAGCATCTGTTTATAAGCCTTTACATTCGAATAACCAATCCATCTTCTCTGTTATTGGTCTAATATGTTCATGTCACTTTTTTTCCCTCAAAGAAATAGTGAAACGTGCTTCGGTCGTCCAGAAAATTCTTGAGTTAGGAGGAAAAAGATATCTGCTGTCAGTCAATCTTTAATCAATCAATCCATCAGATTGGAGAAGTGTGAGCGGCATTCAGAGTATAACATGTTTCTTGCAACGTATGATATATATAGAATTCGACAGAGTAACGTTCATAATAAGGTGATAAAAGATAATGATTAAGAGACCGATTATAATAATGATATGGATAATTATGGTAGCAATAATAGTGATATCAGTGATAGTAATGATATGGATATCAGTGATTGTAATGATAGTGATAATAATGTTAATAATAATAATGTTAGAGATAACAGAAAAATATATTAATAATAATACTAATCATAGTAATAATAATAATGATGATAATAACAATAATAATAATAATTATAATAATAATGATAATGACAGTAGCAATGATAGTGATGAAATAGATAATAATGATAAAAGTAATGATAACAACAGTGGTAATTATTGTTATAATCATAATGATATTGATAATGATGATAATAACGACAATAATGATGATAATGATAAAACTAGCAATAATAACGAAGATAACAACAACAATAAATACAATAATGATAATACAATTCCTCAAGACAAGCACGTAAACTATAATTCCAAGAGCGAGGATGACTCTTCTTGAAATTGGTTTCGTTGCGTGTGTCCAGTTGTTCATATATTTGCAACACGACGTACAATTATCAAGATTTTAACTCGAATCAAATGTTTATCAAATGTGACAACGCCACCACCATCATTCCTGCACGAGTTGCCATTTGTTATCATTAGGTCTCTCTTATTTTAGGCATCGATTCGTTTAATATCGTGCAGTGGATTATAAACAAGTCCAGGAGTCAGTTTGTGGATACATAAAAAGGATCGTGACAGTAACTGCGCTGTAGTCTTAAACCTTATGTATTATGGTCCTTGCTTTTAGGACGGAAATAATATATGAAGGCGGTGTATTGTTTTTGTGGATGTTTCGTTCCGGATTATATTGCTATGGTTTCGTAGAATGGTATGGAATAGCGTGTGTGTGTGTGTGTGTGTGTGTGTGTGCATGTATATATATATATATATATATATATATATATATATATATATATATATATATATATATATATATACATATATATTTATATATATATATATATATATGTATATATATATATATGTATATATATATAAATATATATATGTCTGTGTGTGTGTGTGTGTGTGTGTGTGTGTGTGTGTGTGTGTGTGTGTGTATGTATATATATGGATTTATGTTCATATAAAGATAGGTAGGTAGATAAATTGATAGA
>NW_028234422.1:16347457-16349957 GCF_977035675.1 Penaeus japonicus
TCTCTCTCTCCCTCTCTCTCTCTCTCTCTCTCTCTCTCTCTCTCTCTCTCTCTATCTCTCCCTCTCCCTCCCTCTTTCGTGCATTTGCGCTTAAACCTCCTTCCCCTTTTGCAACGCTCGCCTTTCGTCCCAGGAGGCAATACTGTCCAGCCTAAGTGCCGAGTATAGTCTGGTCTATTTACTTTAAGTTGTAATGTATTGTTCTAGCTCCGTGTGAATTATCTTTGGATAGGCCAACATTCTCTGTGGTAACAACGGGCTTTTATCATCATAAATTTAATATTATATATAACGTACACACACACACGAGTATATATGTCTGCGTGTGTGATCATTATGGATGCAGTAATCATCCTTTATGATATTATCATTATCCTTTATGATTTATATTACTATTAGGGATATAGTAACGTTGTCATTGTTAATGTTTTGAATCCTGTCATCATAATAGTCATTGTTCTTGCTATTATTATAATTATTATTATCATTGGCATCATAATGATGATTATTATTATCGTTATCATTTACACTTTTATTATTGTTGTTACTATCCTTATCATTATTACTATTATTTTTGTTAATAACAATATTATTATTGTTATCATTATAACTATTATTGCTATGATGACTGATTTCATCATCATCATTTATATTATTGTTATCGTTATCATTATCACTATAGACTTTATTATCGGTGGTAGTAGTTGTAGTTGTAGTAATATCATTACGATTGTTATTATCATCATCTGCATTTTTATTGTCTTATTATCATCATTGTTATCAAAATCCTGATTGTTATTTTTATCATTTTATATCGTCACCGTGATTATCCTCACTGATTTCATTATTACAATCATATAGTCATTATTATCCTCATTACAATTGTTACTATAGTTATTTTCATTGTCACTATTATCATTACCATTACTACTACTATTATTAATATTGTTGTTGTTATTATATCAATTATTATTACTATCATTACCATTGCTATTTTAATCATCAAAATATTCATTGTAATCACTATCATTATCATCATCATTATTATCATTAACATTAGGATTATCATTAAGCTACTATTATCATTAATCTATTATCATTATCATTATTAGCATAATTATTTCAACAGTCATTATCATCATTATTATCATTTCGATAATAATTATCATTATTAACACTATTGATACTATTACGATCATCATTATTATTGTTATCGCGATTATATCATCATCATCATTATCATTATAATCGTAATAATTATCATCACTATTATCATTATCATTCCTATTTTCATAACCCTTGTTATTATCATTATTATCATCATCATCACTATCATTATTTTTATTTTTATATCAATATCATTATGATTATTTTCATTATCATATTGTTATCATTATTGTTATCATAAATATCTTTATTACCACTACTATTATTGCTGTTATCATATTATCTGATTATTGTTATTATCATCATTTTCATCAATATAATTATGATAATTTATCTTACCATTAATGTTATCATTATCATTATCATTAGTATTATCATCATTATTGTTGCTGTTGTTATCATCATTATTATTTTCATTTTCAACAATGATAATACATAATTTTCTTTATCAATGAAAATATTATTATTACTATTATTTTTAATAGGGTTGTTATACTTATTATCATTAAAACTATCATTATTATTATCATCATTATTGTCTTCCTCATTTTTCTTACTGCCATTGTATTCATTATCATAAATGTCGGGACAATATCAATAATAATAATCAACATCATTAGCATTGATACCATGACAATTCTGATCATTACCATTGCCATGATTGTTATCAGGATTACTATTTGCAATGTTATTATCATCGACATTTAATCATTACTGCTATTATGCCTACTTTTGTTATCACTATAATCATCATTTTATATTATGATATATATGTAATATTGTAGAGACAATTTTACTGTCACTATGATATGTGCGAGAGAAGTCATTATAAACATTATGTTATTATCATTGCCATCATAGTTATGTTCATCATTATCATTAAAATCACAATTATTATTATCAATCATTGTCTTTATAATCATGGTGATAATCATGGCCATCATCATCATCTTAATCATTATTATCACTGTCATAGCTATCACAGTTATCATGTTATCAATATTGTTCATTATCAATAATGTTGCAACTGCTATTCCTCCTCTTCCTACTACTGCTACTTCTACTACTCTTTAATAATCCTATCCCTCACCACCAACATCATCACCATCCACCATAACCATCAATATCAAATTCACTATCATCAGCATCACGAAAAACACAACAACCCTAGAAATAGGAAGAAGAACACCCTACATGTCATCACCAAATAGGCAGAAAAAGGGGCGACCAACAAAGCCTGCAACACAGACAGACTAAAATAGGCAGAGCGTGATTACAAGGCCATGCAATAGGGTTCATAGAGCTGTCTTTCTCTCAACGTTCCTTTTGCTTG
>NW_028234422.1:16364957-16367457 GCF_977035675.1 Penaeus japonicus
ATATATAAACACACAAAGAGTATACACAAACCCCAACAAGAGCATTCCCACTCGAACACCTTCCCCCAAAAGCGCCAAAGAACCAAAAAAAAAAAAAAAAAAAAAAGAAAAAAAAGAAAAAAAAAAAAAAAAAAAGAAAACCAACCAACCAGACAATATTATTGGCAAAGGAAGGTTACTAAACAATATCTCCAGCCCCGCGCCCTCACCTTTAACACACGACTCGGCACGTGGAATCTGGCAACCTGAAGCCCAGGCAGGGGATCAAACGCTAAATATGTATACGGTGTTCAATACTATGCGGTGAACTTTGTGATAAAGTATGCGAGGTGAGATAGAGGGATGATGACATGGGTAATTATTATAAAAAACAAAAACAAAAAAAAAATACGTTTGCTGATATTAAAAATGAATAAGGAAAATTTATATGCATCGTTGTGATTAATATTGTCATTATCTTTATCATTGGTATTACTCTGTCATTATATTTGTTATCATAATCATTGTCATTAATGTTTTCATGATTATTCTTATTGCCATTACTAATATAATTACTAATATTGTTGATAATAATAGTAATATCATTATTATTATTATTAACATTATTACTATCGTTATCATTATCATCATTATGAATATCCTCATTGTAATCTTCATCATTATCATTACAATCACTATTGCCATCTTTATTATTATCATTATTATCACTAAAATCAGATTAACATTGTTATCATGATTATCAGTTATCATTATCATCACCATTATCAGATTATCATTATCATTTTCACTATAATTTTTTTGTATTAATAGTTTTATTATAATCATCATTATCATTTTTATTTTTCTCATTATCATCAAAAATTGTTATCATGATCATCATCGTATTCAATATTATTATCATTGATATTGTTATTATTATCATCACTATTCTTATCACAACCATCATCATCATTATCTTTAATCCTATCATTACTATCATCATTATTATTATCATTATCATATTAATCATTATCATCATTATCATCCTCATTATCATTATCACCATTACTATTATGATTATCATGTGTTATCATTACTAGTGTTATTATCCTAATTACGAGCATTACCATTTCTTAATCATTATCATAATGATAATAAGCATTACCATTTCTTAATCATTATTATCATTATAATTGCTTGAATTACCTTTTCCAGCATTAACATTATATTCGTCATCATTATTATTAGTATCAGTATCACTATCATCATAATTGTTGTTATTATATTTATCATCGTTATTATCATCACTATTATCATCATTATCATCGTTATTGTATAACCTCTGCCGCTCTTGGGGATGAGCCCGAGAGCGCTTTATAAAACCAACTAGACCACACGACCCAACAAAAGGATTATCAAACTAGGATCATACTAGCTCCATAGAATTTACCTATCTAGTCATACTTAAGTAATGATGGCTTTACAGACAATCCCAGTGGGCACAATAACAGTGATAATGATATTGACAACAGGAACAACAGCAGCAAAAATAATAATAATATCAATAATAATAATGCTAACAATAATAATGATAATAAAAAAATAATGATAATGATAATAACAATACTAATAATAATGCTAATAATAAAAACTAGTAGCAAAATATTATTATCAATGATAATAATAATAAAAATGATATTGACAACAATGACAATGATAATGAAGATGGTGATGATGATGATGATGATGATGATGATGATGATGACGATGATGATGATTATGATGATGGTGATAATAATGATACTGATAATAATGTTGATAAGGATAATAATAATAACAATAATAATAATGATAATAATGATTATAACAATATAATGATGATAAAGATAATAATAATAATAATAATGATAATAAAATAATGATGATAACAATAACAATGATATTAATAACAGTAATAAATACAATAAAAATGATAATAATAATTATTATGATAATTATGATAATGATAATAATTATGATAATAATAATAATTATGATAATAATAATAATTATGATAATTATGATGATAATAATGATTATAATGATTATGATGATAATAATAATATTGATAATGATAACGATAATCATTTTAAGAATGGTAAGAACAATAATAAGAAGAATAAGAAAATTATCCTAATATTGAAATGGTGATAATAATGGTAATGATAATGATAATAACAATGATGATGATAATGATAATAATGATAATAATAATAATAATAATAATAATATTAACAGTAATAACAATAATGATAACAAAAACAAAAACAATAAGAAGAACAATGATGATGATAATGATCAAAATGATAATAAGGATGTCAATGACAATTATAACAATAATTACAATAACTATAGAAATCGTAATGATTAATCATAATCATAATAATCGACATCATCACCGTAATGATAATGGTAACAATAGCAATCATAGTAATCGCAGCAGTGACATAAAAGTAGAAATGTTTATAATAAATATGCTAGT
>NW_028234422.1:16384957-16387457 GCF_977035675.1 Penaeus japonicus
ACAAAACATTGCTATTACTAATAGACACATCATCAGTTTATCTGCACTGCAGGATGGAGACGTTCTCAAAAACAACCTAATATATCCGTTTCATCATATCAGATATAATCCTTTCAATTAAAGATGATAATGAATAAATGAATAGCAAGAAGCGAAGTGACTTTACAATCACCTGAGGAGAAGCAGCAAGAGAAACCCCTCACTGGTTCTTGATTGACGCTGCAAAAGAAATAAACGTCGTGAAAAGATGAAACAGAGCACGTGAAACCTCAAAGCTGTTGCACTGTTTATTTCCAATTAACTGGTAACCGGTAACCTGTTGATTTCGTTCCCAATCAGGCCTTGCAAAGTGATCTATGACGTCACATACTTGTATCCCGAAGCGTGAAAGTGTGGCATTTCTCTCGTATGGAATATATCAGGAAAGTCTGCCTATTTTACTAGCTTATGGATGAATTTATCTTTTCTTCTTTTTCTCCTGCTTCCTCTTCTTTATTATTTTATTCTTCAACTTATTATCATCATTATCATTATCATTATCATTCCTATTATCATTACCGTTATCATTATCATCTATTTTCCCGTTGGATAAGTGACATATGTATTTGGCCACAAATCGGGCACTAGTGCCACCTGCACGGCAAACTAAACAATTTACATTTCAGATCGAGGGAGAGGCACATGACATATCAAGGCCACTTACATTCCATCCTTGTAATACTAGTCTTTTTTTGTGATATACAGTTTTTTTGGTCCATAGTTACTATATAATGAGGCTTTTTGTGCCATCTGACAGGCTTTCTCAACACTGCAGTAGAGTGTCCATATCAGCTCAATATGGTATTTACACACACACACAGTCTGACAGGACTATCACAGTTTTATGAAATGACATTAAAGCTTTATTTTACTTCCGTTAATATATACAAAAAGAAAAAAAAAATCATTGAGAAAAGTGAAGGGAAGGTGATCTGTGCCTGACTGCAAAAGTCACAGCACAAAACAACCATACTGGCAAAGGGTCACATTGCAGTCGCTCTTAATGATCTGGATCATATTCCTCTTTTCATTCTACCTGCATATATTGCACCGCCAGTAGTTATGAACGGGAGGTCAGAATCTTGCAGTTTTCAGCGCTCTCTGAACCTAGCGCTTGGTAGAGATCGTGCATAGGCGCCCTTTTAAGGCTTTCCTGCCAGGGGTACAGGGAGAGAGTGGTACCATCAGTGTTTGAGATTTTCAAGTAAACCTATTTTGGTGAATATAACGGTAATCATAATAATTCCAATGATGATTTCCATCATCAATCATTAGCTATAACTAATACATTCAGTGTGCTGGCAAAAGAAAAAGAGCAATAATAGAAAAAATGGAAAGTTAAAAAAAATAGAGCTTTACCCGCATCGGCACGCTCTCATCATCCGGACCTCGTCAAAATTTCTAACTGTCGTACCGTAGCCAACAGCTTATGAAACTTCCCCTTCTAGGACAGCAAATCTCACACTTAGCAATATTGCAATGCCATTCACAGAGATCACAGTGTTGTTAGACGTAAGCCCTTGTTTAGGGAATTCCCTTTACCCCTTCCGTGTTAACGTTCTATGTACACCTGTTTAATACGTATCAGAGTTGTTTGATTGACGTGGTAAATCATCCCAGCGGATCACCACACGTTAACACCAATGCTAATAATCTGCATTGTAGATCTATTCTCTGTGGAAACTGCGTCTGGGAGTTCGCCGCCCCCGAAGGATACCTAACACTACTATGGAAAGTGGCCAAGTGAGAAGGTAGTCTCCAGTGGGACTCTTTAGTGTTCGGTCCTTTTGCCTGGCGGAGCAGAGGATTTTAACATAGTGGTTTTCGTTAAAGTGTCATGACGATCACGGACTTCAATTGTTTGTAAAAGTGAGCAGTTTTAAAACTTGCTAAACATGAAGACTCTTTTTTGTAGCCCACGCTACCGCTACTATATTGTTATTGTCATTATTGTTATCAATTATTATTACTTTTATCATCATCACCATCCCCCTCCTCTTCATCATCATCACCATCATCATCATCATCATTACCATAACCATCATCATCGTCATCATCATCATCATCATCATCATCACCATCATCATCATCACCACAATTATTATCATTGTTATCATCATTATTGTTATCATTACTATTATCACTATCATTATTATTACTATTATTATCATTTCTTGTTGATTTGCGTTTAATTATACGAGATGAAAGGAGTAGAGACGAAGGGAAAAGAGAAAAAGAGAAACAGAGAAGGAAGGAGCAGTAGAAGGAAATGATAAATGGAAAATGAAAACATGAATGATGAGGCCAGCAGGAAAAAAAGAAAGAAAAAAAAGAAAGAAAGAAAGAAAAAAAAACCTTTAGCACGCAGTATTAATTAAGGAGGATGGAATGGAACGAGATATAAATCACATGATTTGATTTGTAACACGAGGAAGGCAACTTACAACTTGGCAGTTCACCA
>NW_028234422.1:16444957-16446991 GCF_977035675.1 Penaeus japonicus
ATGACAGATGATCCCTTCTGTCAACGGTTGGGAGGAAAGATAGACCTTCATAAAATTGGTCGTTGTTTGTTAAAAGTCTGTCCAAGGTTGTTTTCTCCCACGCTGTGGAAAAGTCACGACCTGCTTAAGATTTATTACATATGTGAAAAGGGGAAAGCGTTAAGGTCGTCGAATATGATGAAAAAAGGATTTTCGTACTCAGCTTGGAGGGAGAAAACATTTTCTGTTGTGCGCTCCGTAAGAGTATCTTGAGAAGGAGCGCTAGGTGGGACATATATCCCGCAGATTACTAGCACACAGATTTCACGAGGCAACCATCTGGACCGAGCTGCGACCCTTAATATTTCAAGGTCGTCAGTGGGTAGTCCGATGGACTTTACAGTGTTGCGTGGTATTATATATTTGAGATATAGAGCAATGCCGCCACCATGTCTACCCTCGCGCATTTTGATAAAAAGTCTGGTATCAATCTTTGATCTCGAGGTTTAAAATTGTCGTTTTGGAACCAAGTATTTGTTGTTATTGCAATGTTTTATGATAATTCTAAGTTCATATACTTTCATTTCTATGGCAGCAAGCATTTGCAAGGTAAATGCTCGGAAGTGTTTTGCTGCATCTCGTTTTAGTTGGTGCTGTTGTTGACGAGTCAAACATCCTGGTCGTCAGGCGGCAAGGTTTTCTACCTAATCTATTGAGGAAAACCCTCACTGGGTAAGAAAAGGATTCCGATTTCAAAAACTTGTCAGCAATGAGTCCTTTGCCTTTTACTGAAACGGTGAAACTGGCATAGTATGAGTGGCTGATTTTTGTTTTGAATACATCCCGTCTAACATTTCTGGGAGGTTAACAAGCAAATGTTTTTTGACATTTGTTATGTAGAGTTATAAGACCTCTGGTTTAAGTGCTCTCTGTAGGGGTTTTGCAACTTTGTTCTCTTTTGTCTTCCCTTTTCTTTTATCTTGTTTCTTGATATTTAAACACGTCTTTTCCTTCATCACTAGATCTGTTAGGGTTAGACGTTTTCCGTTTTGGTATGTGTTTGCATGCGCTCACGTGTGTGTATGCATATGTGTGTGTGTGTTTTTGCGTGCGTGCTTTCATGAGTGTGTGCGTGCGTGCGTGTATCAAGATACATACGGGCACGACTGCTTTATAGAAATGCAAAAAACCGCACAGACAGAGGAATCCTTTTCCCTCCATTTCCATATTCCGGAGCGGCCAGTTCCCACGCCGCCCCCGAGAGCCCGGAGGACAGTGACGACCGAGGTCCCTGGTATCTCGGCCAAGGAGTGACCGCGGCTTTCTTTCCACCTGCCAAGGTATCTGATATGTGTCAAAAGATCTATACCCCTGCCATCTATCTCCCTTCGCTGCTTTCACTTGCTCTTCCTTCCCCTTCTCCTGTTCTTGTCTTCCTTTCACTTTCCCTTCTCATGGCCTTACCTTCCCCTCCCTTGTCTTTGAAGGGCCCTCAAGATCCTGGTGTGCAGGTCCTAAACCCTTATCATCCTTCTCCGCTTTCACTTACCGTCTTTACATTTCCCCTCCTTTTCCGTCGTTTCCCTTCGCTTCTCTTTCCTTCATTTCCTTTTCTTTTCATGCCTTCCCTTTCCCTCCCCTGCCCTTCCCTTTCATTCCCTTCTTTTCCCTTCCTTTCTCCTCCCCTCGCCTCCTCTTTCCTTCTCTTCTTTTCCCTTCCCTTCTCCTCCCCTCGCCTCCCCTTTCATTCCCTTCTTTTCCCTTCCCTTTCCCTCCCCTCCCCTTTCCTTTCCTTCTCTTCTTTTCCCTTCCCTTCCCTTCTCCTCCCTTCCCCTCCCCTTTCATTCCCTTCTTTTCCCTTCCCTTCTCCTCCCCTCGCCTCCCCTTTCCTTCCCTTCTTTTCCCTTCCCTTCTCCTCCCTTCCCCTCCCCTTTCATTCCCTTCTTTTCCCTTCCCTTCTCCTCCCCTCGCCTCCCCTTTCCTTCCCTTCTTTTCCCTTCCCTTCTCCTCCCCTTTCCTTCCCTTCCCTATCCCATATCTCAGCGGGAAACACGA
>NW_028234422.1:16447091-16449591 GCF_977035675.1 Penaeus japonicus
ATATATATATATATATATATATAATATATATATATATTATATATATATATATATATTATATAAATATAATATATATATATATATATATAATAATAAATATAATATATATATATATATTATATATAATATATATATATATATATATATATATATATATATATATAATATATATATTATATATATATAAATATATATATATATATTATATATATATATATATATATATATATATATAATATATATATATATATATATATATATAATATATATTATATTTATAATATATATATATATATATATAATATATATATATATATATATAAATATATATATATATATAACATATATATATATATATATATATATATATATTATATATATATATAATATTATATATTTATAAATATATATATATATATATATATATATATATATTATATATATATATATATATTATAATATATATATATATATCATATATATATACTATATATATATATTATATATTATATATATATATATATATATATATAATATAAATATAATATATAATTATATATATTATATATAATATATATATATATAATAATATATATATAATATATATATAAATAATATATATATATATATTATATATATAATATATATATATATATATATATTATATATATATATATATATATATATAATAATATCATTCGCATATATAATTTGGTTTAGTTTTTTGAACTTGGAAATGGCATTGGCTTGGTTTTCGAAAAAAGTATGAACTTCATATTTGAGTTTTCATTTATTTACACGTATGTAAATAGAATGAAGACAAATAAACGTCCACGTTAATTTGCGTATTCATTATCGTCAATCCTCTCATGCTCGCAATGTGATTTTTTGCATTTCTTACTTAGAATTCTATTGAGAGACACAGTGTGCTGCTCACTTATCTTTAGACTCGTTCAAGCTGTCTTAAGTTTGGGTTCATTTAAGAGCTGTCAATTGATCGCACTATTTCGTTCAGGTGTGGATTATTAATCCCAGAAGGTTCCCATGATATTGCTAAAAGAAACTCAATTAGTAGAGGCTGATGTAATAGAAAATGGTTCTGATCCTTAACGCTCCAATTGAACAAGGAATGGCTTATCTAAGGATAATTATGATACAAATTCTGATATCGGATACGTAGCGCTCCCTCAGTGTCCTCTCTCGTGGACCCAGCGATACGAGTTACTGAAGCCGAGAGTATCACTGATTAACGTAAGAATGGTGTTTAGGTGAGACATTAGATCATTTAGAAGGAAGTCCTTGGTTTACAACCTTAGTTTTTAGTTGTTGTTTTTTGTCTGTCCTCAACTGACACGTTCTTGCTTATCTCGATGTCGATTCGTATTCACAATCATTCAAAGAAAATCTTTCTCATCTATGCGGGATGTTATCAATAAGTCAGGCTGACTTTTTATTATTTAATGCGATGTGCCCAGAGACCAAGAAACGGTACAAGCTATATCTGCCCCAAGTACCATCTGATGTAAAGAAAGAGGAAGAATTAAAAAATAGATAAATAAATAAAAAATAAATAAATAAATAAAATAGTGACGAAATTAATAAAGAAAACAAGTAACTACACCTTTTACGTAACTGCTACGAAAGGCCAGAAATTTCAATGACAAGAAGAACAGCAATTCAAATTAAATCAGTTAAAGATTCTTTTGAAATCAGCCTCAGCATTGCGAATGCCTGACTTGGCCAAGGCATCCAAAATACATACCAATGCATCAGGTATGGCTTAGTCATGCTTAATGCAAAACGCAGGCTTCCTCGTGCTTTGCTTATTATTCACATACATTAGGAGTAGTTAAACTCAAACATTCTGTCACTTACTTACAAGCATTAGTCGTTGTGGAATCATTGTGCAATTTTGATCCTTATTCGTATGGAAGAATTCTTACCACTTTTACCAACCTTTATCCTCTTATACAAATATATTGGTGTAAATATAAACGTCTGGGAAATAAAAGTGGGTAAGTCTTTGTATACATTCAAGTGTATTAAAGAATTCATAGTTTGAATATCTATCACAATAGATAACGATATCAGACACAATGACCCATCCAATCACGAGATAGTAATCGCATGTGCCACGTCGCCTGTGGACAGAGCAGATGAAACAGACCATAGGAACCTTTTGATTTTTTTTATACTAAACACCCTATGTGCATCATCTCCAGTCAAATAACATGTTTGGGCGAGTGAACCGAGTGGTGACGGACGCCCTCGCCGCCCTCGATAGATAGCACCTGGACGATGACATCTGGGATGAAATGATATCCCACGTCACCTCAGTTCACCAAAATATTATCCACATACCCTTGTACTTATTGACAGACAGATATAGTAGTATCCCCATGCAGCTAATGAAATACCAGAGGGCAGATGAGGAGGCCACGGCCCAGCTTACGAAGCCCAGCGTGAAGGCAGGAGTGCCGCCCTTGGTGACGAAGAGGCA
>NW_028234422.1:16489093-16494093 GCF_977035675.1 Penaeus japonicus
AGCTTCGTTTATTTTTCGTATGTTAAATTTGCGTACATCCTCTTTCTTCTTCTTGTTTATCGTCTTAGTCAGCTCTGTTGATTCTATCTTGTCTCTGATTGATGTTATTTTCATGTTCCTACGCTGTTTCATAAGCTCTTTTGTCTCTACCGAAAGCTTACTGAACCTTTCTTTTTCGTCTTTACCCCCTGTTTCAAGTGCAGCTTCCGTTAATATCTCACTGAATTGGTCGTTCATTTGGTCTATGTCAAGATCTTCTTCGAGAGCTGAGTATTTGTTTCGGATGTTGATACTGAATTCCGTCGCCCTATTCTTGATGTTGGTTAGATTAACGAGAGGCTTCTGTATGAGCTTGTTTCGTTCCCTTTTTAGCTGTAACTTAACTCTACTCCTGACCAGTCTATGGTCGCTACCGACATTTACTTTATTGATAACGGTTACGTCTTGTACAATGTCACGCCTATTGGTGATTATGAAGTCAATTTCGTTTTTAATGCCGGATGGTGATTTCCATGTCCATTTCCTCCCGGGTCTCTTTTCGAAGAATGTATTCATAATTTTAAGGGATCGAGCTTCGGCGAATTCTATCAGCCTTTGCCCTCTCTCATTTCTGGTGGCTATTCCATGTTTCCCAACCGATATTTCTCCATCTTCCCTTATTCCTATCTTGGCATTAAAATCCCCCTCATAACCATGGTAAAATGGGTTTTTGCTCTATCGGTAGCTGCTTGCACATCTTCATAGAAGCTCTCTATCTCCTCATCACTATGACTGCTGGTAGGAGCGTATACTTGGATAATTTTTAGGCTATATCTGTTGTTTAGTTTCAGTATTACAGAAACCACTCTTTCGCTCACACTGTAGAATTCCCTAACATTCTTTTCAAGTGGCTTGTGAACTAAGAAACCTACTCCTGATTCTTGTTTGCTATCCAAGGGTTTACCTCGCCAGTATAATAAGTCTCCTAACTTCAGAAAGTCCTACAATATCCCATTTAATATATGAAAGTTCCTCAAGCAGTGTCAGAAGATCAGATTCTGTTCTCAGGGTCCTTACTTTGTATGTGCATAAGTTCATCATCTTTTGGCGGCCTGGGTCTAACCAGAGATTCTTAGCGCCCTCTGCTCCGGAGCGATCCAGATCGCCGCCGTGACCAGGGGCTCCTTCGCTTCCGGGGAATGAGGGCCATTGTCTTGACTGGGAAATCATATTTAAGAGGTGTGTGGCCTGGTACCCCCACCTAGCGGCCTTGTGCACGGTGGAGGGAGTAATTTTAGTCCGGAGGTACCATTAATCTCCAATAACACGTATGAGTTAGTCTCACATGTTCTTAGGAGATCTTTGTATCCACCGATCTATCTCACGACCTTCCGGTCTACTCATGTGAGAATGGGCATTTGTTTATATGTACGTGCAGGGCCTACGCAACAATGCATGTTTGCATGTTTATGCGCGCTCCCGTGCCCGCACTTATATTCGTTGCTATATATAGATATGTAGAATGTACAGCGTGGACGCCTATATATACAAATAAACAATGATGCACATACTCCGAGCGTTTGTCTATGCCCGTATGCATGCATACAGCATCCATGCACATCAGCGTCCACGCGTGCACACACACGCACGTGAATTATAATGTGCCCATTCATTATAATTTGTTTAAATATATATATATATATATATATATATATATATATATATATATATATATATATATATATATATATACATACGTATACACATACACACACACACATATATATATACACACACATATACACATCCATACATATACACCTATATATATACATATAGTAGTCAATGGTATACATATATCTGGCAACAATTCGGAGAGGTAATTACTAGTTGGTACCTAATCCGTTTGAGGGTCCTGCTGTGACCTTGACCATACGTGATGCCATAACTTGTGTTGAGCTTTCATTACTAATAATTTTCCAGACTGATACTCAATGTGGTTGCATGATTAGATTTATGAATACTGGAAACATAACATATGAGATTCTATAGTATAATGTACTCACGAACTAGGATTGGATTTTACTCAGGTTAGATGCTGAATGGTGGTTGATCACCTTTGACCCTTGGCACTGGTGTTAACGTGGCATCTTGGGGAGCGTTAGACGATATTTGACTCATTTTCTGTTGTTTTGCTTGGAATGGTATGATTTTATATTAGAATTCAGACATCCTCAGATGTTTTCACACTGCATGATATTTGCAAATCACTATAACTCTATGTTTCCCTCATTTATAACGTGGCGCTGTTTGGCATCTCACTGCCTTTCAAAAGGCTAGCTCTCTTGTGGTATATATATATATATATATATATATATATATATATATATATATATATATATATATATATATATATATATATATATATAACACTGCCACAAAATGAAAAGAAACACTTACTACTTTTTCCTGAAAGTTTTTCCTTTCATTTTGTGGCAGTGTTTTATTTTATCTGTTTTGTGCACGTTACTGTGTTTGTGTTTTTTTTTTTTTTTTTTTTTTTTTTTTTTGTATTCATATATGTATATAATATATATATATATATATATATATATATATATAATATATATATTATATATATTTATATATGTATATATAATATATACATATATATATATATATATATATATATGTGTGTGTGTGTGTGTGTGATATATTCATATGTGTGTGTGTGTGTGTGTGTTGTGTTGTGTGTGTATGTGTGTGTGTGTGTGCATTTATATATACATATATATATATATATATATATATATATATATATATATATATATATATATATATACATACATACATACATATATACATATGTGTATGTGTGTGTGTGTGTGTGTTTGTGTTTATATGAGCGTGCATGCACAAGAACACATCCATAAAAACAAACAAACCCTCAACCCCACATCGTGCAGACAGACAAACCCCGGAGACTAAACCGCACCCGAATTTCCCTGGCATTCCCGACATCTTCTCGCCGTGTGTCGGGTGTTTCCGTGAAGCCCCGAGGCTTACTCAGCTTCGGCCTGCGAGATTGAACTTATTGGAAGGGGATTTATGGTCTGGCCAAGAAAAACATATTAACTCGCGCGCCCACAAAGACACCCTTCCCCGTTGCGTCTTCCTCAGCCTCTCTGACGGCTCTCTTGACTTGTCTGTCTCGCTCTTCCTCCTCCTCTGCTGCTTCTGCTTTATCTTCTTCTTCTGCTTCTCCTCTTTTTTCTTTCGTTTAGTTTTTATTCCTCCTCTTCATTTATAAAGCGTCTACTTTTTTTCCTTCTTCCTCATCTTCTCCTTCTACATCTCCTTCCTCTTGTTATCATTATTCGTCTTCTCCTTCATCTCCTTCTTTCTTTCTATTTCTCTTACTGGTCATTCTTCTTCTTCAACTGTTTTGCTTTGTTTTGTCTTTTTGCCGTTTTCGTATTTTCTCGCCTGTTTCCTTCTTTCTTCTTTTTCCTATCTCTCTTTCTCTCTGGATGGATGGATGGATGGATGGATGGGTGAATGGACTGATGGATGGATGAGTGGATGGAAGGATGGATAGATAGATGGATGGATGAATGGATGGATGGGTGAATGGATGGATGGATAGATGAATGGATATGTGGATGGATGGATGGATGGTAGAGTGGGTGGATGGATGGATGGATGGTAGAGTGGGTGGATGAATGGATGGATGGGTGAATGGATGGATGGATAGATGAATGGATATGTGGATGGATGGATGGTCGAGTGGGTGGATGGATGGATGGATGGTCGAGTGGGTGGATGGATGGTCGAGTGGTTGGGGGGATGGATGTTACCCCTTGTTTAACCTCCTTTCCTTCCCCTTTTCCCCTCTGACCACGCTTTCAAACCCCATCCACTCATCAAACACCCTCTACCGACACCCCTTACTATCTCCTCTCCCCTCCCACCTCTCCTCCCTCCTTCCCTCCCTCCCTCCCTCCATCCCTAACTCCCACCCACCCTCCAATGCCCAGTTTCACGTCTCTCTTGCCCTCTCCCTTCCCTCCCTCACACCCTCCCTCTAATCCCCAGTTTCCTTTCTCCCTTTCTCTCTACCCTCCTTCCTCCCCTCTCTTCCCCTCCCCTCTCCGCCCCCCTCCCCCCTCCCCCCCTCAAGATCTTCGGGTCCGTCTCTTGAGTTCTTCCCCATCTGCCTCCTCCTCGTGTCGGGTGGAGGGGCTCGCCGGCGACAACCAAAATCTTTCAAGATATTCTGTGTCTACGATCTTTTCTTTCTTGCTTTCTTTCTTCCTTTCCCTCTCTCTTTCGGGAGGACGTGGTTGGATTAATATCATTTGGATCTTCAGTTTGATATAATGTAGTTATGCATACACAAAGCCACACACACACACACACACACACACACACACACACACACACATATATATATGTATATATATATACATATATAATATATATATATATATATATATAATACTATATACATACATACATATAAATATAAGAGATAATAGATATATATATATATATGATATATCGCTATATATATATCTAGATATATATACATACTATGTTATAAATACATACATATATATATAAATATATATATTATATATATATAATTATATATATAATTATATATGTATATTATATATACTACTATATATATATATAAAATATAGTATATATATATCATATGATGTATATAAAAACTATATTATATAACAGATTACCACACAACTACGAGGCACACACACAACACTATACTATATACATATTATATATAATATCTATATATTGTACGTATGTAATTATAATATTACTATATATATGATATATATATATATATATAAATATAAATATATATATATATATATAATTACATTATATATAAATATATATATATGTACGTATTTTTGTGTGTGTGTTGTGTGTAAATATATATAAAATTAATAAAAATTATATATATATATATAATATATATATATATATATATA
>NW_028234422.1:16586279-16588779 GCF_977035675.1 Penaeus japonicus
TTGTTTATGAATTGCATCTAGTACTACTGCTATCTGTACCAAATCGAATGCCTTTTCGTAATCTACAAATGCTATACATAGAGGCTTCCTATATTCGTTTGTTTTCTCCTTTATTTGGGTTAATGTGTGGATATGGTCTTTAGTTGAGAATCCACTGCAGAGGTCTGCCCGTTCCCTGGCTTGTTTTGAATCTAATGTATCGGTGATGCGGGCTGTGATGATTACTGAAGGAAATCTTATAGGTTGGTAATTCTTTAAGTCTTTTGTATCACCCTTTTTGTTTATTAAAATAATTTTACCATCGCCTAGACATTTGTTATAAAGATTGACCGTATTCTCTCCTGCATCTTGAACATGATCTACACTAGAGCCATCTCCATGTGTTTTTCTCTTTTCACGCCTTTTAGTGCCCTTTTTACTTTCTCTGTCGTAATGTTTGGAACGTCTCCAATTGTTGTGTTTGTCTCCGTACGTGGTTGATCGTTTGCGTGGTATGTCACAATAGAGTCGTCTACTATTTTGATAATTTCATTTTTTATTGTATGTCACCTCTCCATTGGGTTTCTTTACTGCATACATTTGTTTTTACCTCCTCTTTGTTGCCTTAAGGCTGGTGCCGGAAAGCAGAACTTCATATACTTTTCGTATATTAAATTTGCGCTCATCTTCTTTCTCCTTGTTTATCAACTGAGTCAGCTCTGATTTTATTTTGTCACTGATTAATGTTATTTTCATGTCCCTACGCTTTTCATGAGCTTTTTTGTCTCTACCGAAAGCTTACTGAACTTTTCTCCTTCGTCCTTACCACCTATTTTAAGTGCAGCTTCTTTTAATATCTCACTGAATTGTTCGTTCATTTGGTCTTCCCTTATCCCTATCTTGGCATTAAAATCCCCATAATCACAGTAAAATGGGTTGCTCTATCGGTAGCTGCTTGCACATCTTCATAGAAGCTCTCTATCTCCTCATCACTATGACTGCCGGTAGGAGTGTATACTTGGATAATTTTTTAGGATATGTCTGTCGTTTAGTTTCAGTATTACAGAAACTATTATTTTGCTCATACTGTAGAATTACCTCATATTCTCTTCGAGGCTCTTGTGAAATAAGATACCTGCTCCTAAGTCTTGTTTGCTATCCAGGGGTTTACCTCTCCAATATAGTAAGTGTCCATCATTTAGTAATTTCTGCTCTTCACCTAGTCTTCTAACTTCAGAAAGTCTTACAATATCACATTTAATAAATAAAAGTTCCTCAAACAACGTCAAAAGATCAAATTCTGTTTTCAGTGTCGTTATATTATATGTGCAAAGATATAACATCGTAAGGTGGCCTGGGTCTAACCGGATATTTTTAGCCTCTGCTCCAGAGCGATCCTGATCGCCGCCATGACAAGGGGCTCTTTCGTTTCCGGGGAATGAAGGTCTTTATCTTGACTGGGAAATTATGTTTAAGAGGGGTCAGACGCCCTCACCTACTGGCCTTCATTGTTACTTGGTGTGGGGAGTAATTTAGTCAGGAGACTACCATTAACCCCCAATAACACGTTTGAGCTAGTCCCGCATGTTATTAGATCTTAGCATCCCCCAAACTAGCTCACTACCTCTTGGCCTGCTCTAGTGAGAATGGGCATTTATTTTATATACACGCGCCGGGCCTGCACATAACGCATGCTTGCATGTTCAAGCACAGTGTAGATGCATAGAAATATACAAATATGCAATTATATACACATTCCAAGCCACGTGCGCCAATGCCTACACACGTATACAGATATGCTTGTGTATCTCCTGGTTTGTGCGACCTGCAGCATGTGTGTACACAGCAGTCATATATAAACAGTGTCTACACGTGCATACATACGCACGTAAATTATGATGTGCCAATGCATTAAAATTTGCTTAAATATAGTGGTTCTTATATCTGGCAATATTTCGGAGGGGTATCGTACGTATAGTAGATATTTACTAATTGATACCTGTTCCGTATGAGCGTCTCTGTGTGGCCGTGGCCGTTAGGGTTGCCATTGCATGAGATTGGGCATCCATTAGGAATATTTTTTTCCTGGCTGATAATCCCCTGCAAGATGGTTGAATGAATAGATTTACGAACGCTGAAATCATGACATATGTGATTGTATAGTATAATGTACTCACAAACTGGGTATGGATTTTTACTCAGGCCAGATGTTGAAAGGTAGTTTCAACATCTGGCACTGGCGTGGCATCAATGGGATATGTGGATGCGATGTTTGACTCATTTTCTATTGTTTTGCTTGAATGGTATGATTTTATATTAGGAAGATATTCGGACATCCTCAGATGCTTTCACACTGTATGTTATACTCGCAAATCACTATAATAGATGGTATAATTTAATGTTTTTCCTTCAATTATAGTGTGGCCTTTGAAAGGACAAAATATCCTATGACATTCTTTCTTTTATTCATTTTCTCTAACACTTTAATTTTTCTGATTTCTATTGTCTTGGTACATGCACT
>NW_028234422.1:16611279-16613779 GCF_977035675.1 Penaeus japonicus
CAAATTTCTAATTCGGAAGCAACTTCGAGTGAAATTCAGGCTCACCTTCACCATGTACTGGAACAGCTGGCGAGATAGGGAAGCGAGGCAAAAAATATGTATATATATCGCAGTTCATCAGCTACAGAGGCTAAAGGGGCTGTGACTATGCTCATCTGAAAAAGTACACTTTTGTGATATCTGACGTTGATTCCAAAACTTTTGTATCTGTGAGAGAGCTGAAGCCACACAGGGACGTCACCAAAGAGAAGGAAAGGGACGTTTGGACCAAACAGGCGACACAGGGTTGGAAAAAAGAAAGCCACCTTAAGCGTATGATCTCTGTAGGGGGGAGTTTGGGAGAAGAATGGCAGCAGGATACCACTAGATGGGGCATTAAGGAATAGTTTCAAATGGGTACGATGGGCGAGGAAAAGAAGAAGAAAGAGGGGAACACACAAAAACTCGGAAAATGAGGAAATGAAGAAGAGAAGAGGGAACGATGTACGAGTCGGGTGGAGGTGAGCTGTAGGCCATCGGCATAGGTGAATGAATGTGGAAAGGAGGGACGAAGAGGGAGAGTGGGAAGGCACCCACTGATTTCTTCCAAATCCTGAGGAAACCTTGTTGCTTGGAATACTTTGGGGATTACTGTATATAGGTGCTCAGATTGGTAATTTATTTTTGCTATTTTATCATGTATTCAAAAGTAACATATAAGGAATTTATTAAATGAGAGCCAAACAGGAGGAAGATCCCATAAGCATTTGAATATTAATAGAAAACCCAATAACCACACTATTTACTAAGTTCCGGGGTATTTTTATGTTCACTGATCACCCTCGAAATTTCTAGTAAGTGATGCTGGTGAGCGTGACGTCATAACATCGCTTCATTTGACAGCGTTTGGCTATTTTTTTTTAAATGGGGATGACCAAAATTGCAGCCGATCAAACGGTTATATTGAATTACGTCATGATGCCATGATGATGATGATGTAGTAATCATGAGCACGATGATTATGCCTACAGTAGATTAGAAGTGTTAGGCCTATACATGAATACGTGTAACAGATGTGTATCTTTAAGATCCTTATTCAAACGACTCGTCGACTTGTTACTAGGGTTAGGATATAGATCAGTGATATTGATTATACTTTGGTCTTTGGTCATATTAGTTATGTATAGAGATATGATTGAAAATAATGATGTATAACATAGCTAGTATTGTGCCCTCTTTGACATATGGCTAGAAAGATGATACTACAATATGTTTTATATGACATATAGTATGAATGGCCACCAGCTCCCCATTCTCTCCCCCCCCCCTTTCCCCATCTCATAGATCCCTATAGTTGCTCATATGGAGAATAACCTTCCTATTGTTGCCTGCCTTCCTATCATCTCCCCTCTTCTCAAGGCCCTTTCACCTCTCTCATCACTCTCTAAAATCTCCACTCGCTTTTTCTCCCCTCTCCTGCTCCTCCCCCTCTCCCCCCCCCCACCCTCCTCCTCCTCCTCCTCGTCGTCGTCGTCGCCCTCTGTGCTCTCTGCTTCCTCTTGTTATCCCTACTTCTTCCTATTATTTTTCCTCTTCCCCCTTTGACGAGTACTACTGCTTGTGTTATTACTACAGCTGATAATTGAAATAATGATGTTATTGGTAATAAAACTGGTACTGCTAATGAGGATTATAGTTGTAGTAATAATGGTGAAATTATGAGTAAATAACACTCCTTTCCTCTAATCTTCTCATTCTCTTCCTCTTGCACTTCTTCTGCTTCCTCCTCCACCTTCCTTTACTGCTGACCCCGCACCCCCTCCTTCTCTTCCACTTATCCTCCTTCCATCCGCTGTTTCCCCTTCTTGCTTCCCTCTTCAGTTCATCCCTCTTTCTCTACCTCTTTCTTTCTTTCTTTCCTTCTCTCCCTCTCTCTCTCTATCTATCTATCTATCTATTTATCTCGCTCTCTCTCCCTCTCCCTCTCTCCGACTCTCTCTCCCTCCCTCGGGCTCTCCCTCCCTTCCTCCATCTCTCCCTCTTTTCCTCCGTCTCTTCCTCCTTCCTCCATCTCTCCCTCATTTCCTCCATCTCTTCCTCCCTTCCTCCATCTCTCCCTCCCTTCCTCCATCTCTCCCTCCCTCCCTCCCTCCATCTCTCCCTCCCTCCCTCCGTCTCTCCCTCTTTTCCTCCGTCTCTCTCCCTCCCCCCGGTTCTTTCTCCCTTCTTCCCCCGCTCTTTCCCCCTCTCTCTCCATCCCTCTCTTCCCTCCCCTACCCTCCTCTCTCTCTCTCTCGTTGAATCCCCTCATCGACCTGCCATTCCTCCCGCGAGACTCGACAAAGGTTAGTCACTGATGGACACGTGAAGGGAGGAGGGCAAAGTAGGAGGGGGGGGGGGGTAAAGTGGGAAGATGTGGAGGGGGGGGGGGAGATGGGGGCGCGGGGAGGGAGGGGAACGGAACAGAGGAATGGAAGGCAAGTGTCTCTGGCTCGTCGGTCGAACGAAAGGAGAGAAGGGA
>NW_028234422.1:16618779-16623779 GCF_977035675.1 Penaeus japonicus
TATGTGGGTGGCCTGCTAATATGTGGATGAGGTAACTTGTAGGTAGGTTGCCGGGCGAAGACACAAAACGTACAGACATCAGCATTCCGTGTTTCTAAGTATTTTTATGTCAACTTTAATGAGGCCATAAGGCTGGGCAAAGGAGTGATTTAAAACAGACGGAAGATATTGGAAGATGGTAGGTAGATCACGCGACATAGGGCCCTCCTGTGAAACTTTATTGGTGGTGCTGGCGTTATTTTTCCCACTGGCGTTCAACCAATTCGTACTTTAAACAGTCGAGCATCAAAAGGCTGGCCTTCGACGCTCCGACTTAGCGCTACTTTATTGGGGAAAAAAGCGTCTTTCCTAAAGACTCTAACAGGAGGGTTGGCGCTGTCGTTGGACTCATTAGTACTTACAACAAACTAGCGTCGAATACCTGATGTTCTGACACCCGGGAGGCGAATATTTTTTCTACAGGTCGGATGATACCAAGTACATTCTGTCAGCAGCCAGTAACAACGCTTCTCCAAATAAATGATTGCCTGATAAGCGATGTCTGATTTTTTTTACCATTCATCCACAGGCGACATTATTTAGTTAACAAAATATATTCATTATATCCGTGTCAGTTTTGTATTCGACTTCAATGAACTGATGTTTTTGTTACCATCATTATCTCTCGTATTATAACAAACATTTGTATTTATCTATGACAGTCATCATTATCATATGAACTTCTGTTGATTTTAAGGATTTCATTTTTCCATTACCACGTTTCTTGATCGCTGTGTAAAGAATTTAAATGTTCTTGGCGATTATTTATTTTAAAAAATAAACTCAGATTTCAACTAATGATTATATATACAATAAAGCCCTTCTCTCTTTTCTCTGCTGCACATCGACGCTTTTGACATCAGTCGTCAAAAGACGATCATGCATAGTCAAAATAGTTGATTGTCATAATTGTTATCAACATAATGTATGTTTAAGAAATAAAGATAATATGTATATAATTTTGTCAATATTGTCATGTTATATATATATATATATATATATATATATATATATATATATATATATATATGTATATATATATATTATATATATATATATATATATATATATATATATATATATATATATATATATATATCACGAGCGTTCAGATCAGTATATAATGCACGCAGTTAAACGTTCGCACAACAATTTCCAAACGATTTTCGTTTTTTTAATAATATTTTATATCAGATGGTCGTAACTCATTAACAGTAACTCAAGCTCAGTATTTCTTAGAAAACTCTGTCAATAACATAAACATATTTTCGGTATTTCCTAGAAAACTAAGTTGATGACTTTGTCTTACAAAAAAAAAAAAAAAAAAAAAAAAAAAAAAAAAAATATATATATATAATATATATATTATATATATATATATATATATATATATAATATTTTCACAGGTAACTACCATTATTAATGTCATAAGAAGGTAAGTGGCGCTACAATGGTTTTCAATGATAATCATCATACATCAGGCAATCATCTGTTTAGCAGAATCGGTCTAATTGGTTTAGGTATTTTAATTTCAGTCTTTCTGTTAAGATCACTCTCGTCTATTAGATTTATCTTTCATTATCCATCCTTTCTCCCTTCCTTTCCTCGCACCCTGCCCCCTCCCTCCTCTCTCTCTCTCTCTCTCTCTCTCTCTCTCTCTCTCTCTCTCTCTCTCTCTCTCTCTCTCTCTCTCTCTCTCTCTCTCTCATTCTCTCTCTCTCTCTCTCTCTCTCTCTCTCTCTCTCTCTCTAATTCTGTCATTCTCTCTATCTATCTCTCCCTCTCTCTCTCTTTTCTCTCTCTCTCTCTCTCTCTCTCTCTCTCTCTCTCTCTCTCTCTCTCTCTCTCTCTCTCTCTCTCTCTCTCTCTCTCTCTCTCTCTCTCTCTCCCCCCGAAAATGTCAACAACCAAAGTCGCGGCCATATATCAAATCGCTTCACTAGACAAAACTACTAAATCCGCCGACTTGTGATAGACAGATAGATAGAAAAGATGTGTTTGGTCCTTGTAGACGTTAACAAAGGGATGTATAAATGAATGTTTTACTCCTCGGCAGCGTCAGTGATTGGTCGACGACTTATGGTGGCATTTAACTAAAGGGGACCATATCGTGTGAGGCGGGTGTGTGTGTGTTGGGGGGGGGGGGGTCTGGAGAGTGGAAATTGAGTTATTTCTGGTTTTTGAATACTTCTGCATCTAAATAATTAATAATGGTAATTACAGGATCCGCGAAACTAAATTAAATACCGTAAAAAAGGCGTATACCACTTGTCTGGCGATCGTGAGCGCTTCGAACCGACCGCTGGCGTTCCAACGCAGCAAAGCATACTTACTTTCACGTGGCGATGGAGAAAGAGAGAGAGAGCTAGAGACAGAAAGAGAGAGAGAGCCAGAGACAGAAAGAGAGAGAGAGTGAGTGAGAGTAAAAGAGAAAGAGGGAGAGAGAGTGAGAGTAAAAGAAAAAGAGAGACAGAGAGAGAAAGAGAGAGAGAGAGAGTGAGTAAGTGAGAGTAAAAGAGAAAGAGAGAGAGAGTAAGAGACAGAGAGAGAAAGAGAGAGAGAGGGGGGGGGGGAGATATATGTTTATATATGTATGTATGTATGTATATATATATATATATATATATGTATATATATATATATATATATATATATATATACACAGATGTGTGTGTGTGTGTGTTTGTATGTATGTACATACATGCATACAAATACATACACATACAGACATACTGTGTGTATATATATATATATATATATATATATATGTATATATATATGTGTGTGTGTGTGTGTGTGTGTGTGTGTGTGTGTGTGTGTGTGTGTGCATACATATATATAAATTATATAAATATGGATACATATATATATATATATACACACATATACGATCAATGGTTGACTCGGTAGCGGAATACACAAGTATATTACATTATATCAAAATCCTTTTAATAACTGAGTGCTAAGATATAAAAATGATAAAGAAGTGTATATAATGTAGGACTTGGACTAGAATACTAAACTGTATTGAGAAATGCCCTCTTATAATTTAATGCATTTGTGTTAACAATTTTTTTTTTCCTTTTTTTTTTTTTAAGGTCACCCCTGCAACCCTCACAGCTTTCCTCAATGAAATATGAAAATGTAATACATTATACAAATTGAAAATAATAATAATAATAACAAAAACGATAATAATAATAATAATAATAATAATAATAATAAGTAAATTGCATTCGTTTTATGGCTTTTCTTCTTGATTCATTCCCCAATATTAGAAAGTTCCTGTGAGTTTGTTTTCTTTCTGCTATTTGTGAATTGTCAAACGGCAAAGTACAAACAAGAAGATCTTGATGATATTTTGATACTTGAGTTACAAATATGGAAAGCGAACATTAATCTGGAATATTAAAAAATATCAACTAATTCAATAAACTCTCTATCTTTTAAAAAGACTGATTGTATCTTTGGGAAGAATGTGAGTTTGCTTGATCTGAGATTTTATTTCTGATTATACATTGCATTACCCATTCCAAGGAATTTCACATTTATGTTTTTTTTTGTTTTTGTTTTTTTGCTTTTATTACACGCAATCTAGCTGTCAACAACAGGCAATAAACAGCATGTTGGTGAGAGTAACAAATGAGAAAAAATGAGACAAAACAAGAAAGCTCCTGACTAATCTGTTATCATCCCAGACGCAACTAAACCAGAAAAAAATGGGCTGAAAACAGAAATGAGGAGCTAAAAGCAAGAAAGCTCCTGACTAAACTGCTATCATCCCAGACAGAACTAAAGCAGACAAAATGATGCTGAAAACGGGAATAAGGAGCTAAAACTGAAGAAACGTCAGGCTGAAATTGATGCACTTATGAGGTGGAATTCAGCTATTAACTATATGAAGGAAGCGTACATATCCTGTAAATTGCTGTGTGTGCTACTTTTGAGAATAACATTACTCCGATTTTAATTGCAAATGCAAGTGCAATATAATGGTATTAGATTATATAAGTTTTCTTTCTACATTTTCTTGAATCACTGATTGTTGTTAAAGGTTATTATTGCCTTATGGTATAGTTTAGAATATATTCAGTTTTATAGTATATCTAGTATGCATAGAGTAATTTCCTATCAAACACTGATGTATCTGTTTATATATATATATATATATATATATATATATATATATATATATATATATATATATATATATATTCCTACATGGCTTGCTAAAGATGTTGACGGATTTATTTAATTTTCTTTACATTTTTTGTATATTTGTAATTCTTTTATATTTCGGTTTCTTTGCCATAGATGATGATATATTAATATTGATGAGGAAAAAAAAAGATTAAAAGTATATTATCAATTCTTTAGAAAATAAGAAAATGAATTTCTATATACAATTTCAATATTAGCTGAATATTCAAATTATACATTACAAATATTTAATACATTGAATCCATCACTGGAAATACAGTATACAACACATAAAAAAGTACAATTTGCGGGGACATCCTACACTGTTCTCCAAGCGTTGCAATGACATCCTTAACTTGCGAAGCACCCAATTCCGTCTGCATTCGCTACCCGAGACAGCCAAACCGTCTCATCAGTACACCAAAGGCTACCTTTACTGGTCCTTGTATTGATATGTATTTCCTCACCTAAACAGTCCTTGGGTGCAAGATGAGAGGAGGTTCTCTTTATTGACATCTTTCCCAGACGGCATTTTAACACTCTTGACGCAATTTAGCTATTTTACAATCCTTAAAACGCATTTCTCTTTGGTTCTGAAGTTGTTGCATGACAGGCCTAATGCAAAGTGGCATGAGTCAATAAGATAAAGAGTAAAGTGAATTACCTCAGCCATTTTGAGCAATAGCTATAATTTGCTAATAAGTTTGTGTGGGCTTTCTTTGATTAGCCTGGACCTCTTCAAGAATTGCCTGGCCTGGAAG
>NW_028234422.1:16638779-16641279 GCF_977035675.1 Penaeus japonicus
ATTTCTTGAGATTTATTTGAGCTTACCCTCAAGCAAGGAAGCACATTCCAAGTCAGTCAGCTACAGGTCTTCATATCCATTATATAAATATATTCATATATCAATATATATATATATATATATATATATATATATACCTCCATTGATATATATATTTATATATATATATGTATGTATATATATATATATATGTATATATATACATGTATATATATATATACATATACATGTATACATACATATATATATATGTATATATATACATGTATATATATATATACATATACATGTATACATACATATATATATATGTATATATATACATGTAACTGTATATATGTATGTATATATATATGTATATATATATGCATATATATGTATATATATATATATATATATATATATATATATATATATATTTATATATATATATATATACATGCATGCAGACATTTACTATTATTATTACTATATATATATATATATTCACATATATACATATACATGTATATATATATTTATTTACATATATACACATACATTATATATTATATATATATATATATATTACATTATATCATCATCATCATCATCGTCAGCCTATATCATTCCACTGCAGGACATAGGTCTCCCTCAATCTTTTCCAGTAATTTCGGTCTTGTGTCCTCTGATTCCAGTTCACTCCTGAGGAATTCGCTATTTCATCACGCCATCTTGTCATTGGTCTTGCCCTTGGTCTCTTTGTGCCGTGTATTTCCCATTCTCTTGTTTTCTTTGTCCACCTGTTGTCCTGTCCCCGATATATATGTCCTGCCCACTGCCACTTTTACTTCTTAATGCTCTTAAGTATATACTCTACTTCTGTTTGTTGCCTGATCCATGTGGCTCTTTTCTTGTTTCTTAGGCTAACTCCTAGCATAAGCCTTTCCATTCATATTTCAGCACTTACTAATTTCGTCTCAAGTACTTTGGTCGTAGTCAATGTTTCTGACCCATATGTTATGACGGGGAGGACTCATTGGTCAAAAACCTTTCTCTTTAGACATAGTGGCAGACGACCTTGTACTATATTACTATGTGTACCGAAGGCACTCCAACCTAGCCAGATTCGCAGGATATATTCATCTGGATGAGTTGTCCTAGGTGTACATACTCGTTTATTCTAGTACCTCGCTCTGTATTTATATTTGCCTAACTGGGGTTCGACTGTTGAACATGACTTTATTCCTTCTCATGTTCATTTTAAGGCCAATCTTCAGACTTTCCCTATTCAAATCGCTTAGTAGTTGTTGTAATTAATTTGCTGACTCGCCGAAAAGAACAATGTCATCTGCAAATCTTAACTTACTTAAGTTCATCCCCTATTTTAATCTCTTTCTCCATCCAATCTAACTTCTTGAATACTTCCTCTAAGCACGTTGTAAACAGCTTCGGTGAGATGGTGTCGCCCTGCTTAACACCCTTTTTTAATGGTATTTTATTATTTTCTCCGTGATATATATATATACATATATATATATATGTGTGTGTGTGTGTTTATACACATACATATATATGTATATATATATATATATATATATATATATATATATATATATATATATATAAATGTATATATAAACATATAAATTTATATTCATGCATACATATATACATATATATATATATATATATACATAAATATATATATATAAATATATATATATGCCTTTATATATATATATATATATATATATATATATATATACATATACATATAAATTTATATACATACATACATACATATATACATGTATATATATTTATATATATATATATATATATATATATATAAATATATATGTATACATACATATATATATGCATATGTATATATATATATATATATATATATATATATGTGTGTGTGTGTGTGTGTGTGTGTGTATGTGTGTGCGAGTGAGTTTGTGTGTGTGTGTGTAAATACACATATATGTATGTATGTATATATTTCCCATTCTTACTCTACCCAATTACGAAATATATGCTCGGGTAATACAAAATACATAGTAACCAATTATCGGTTTGATGTATCTATTCATAAGGAAGCTTCCGTTTCATTCTGATTTACTATTGAAAAGAAGGCACACATACACCTGACTAACTTGACGAATAGAAATATATATGTGTTCACACATGAGTACAGAGATATGTTACAGCCAAGACAGCGTGTCGTAAAATGGCAGGGAAATAAAATGAAAACTATTCATTCCTGTTGATTGTAAAAACTAGTCGTTAGGATCATCTATTTTTATTCAAATGCATAATGCTGGCAAATTCAACTTGTTTACAAAAGATGTAATCAGAAGGAAATTACTCACACACACACTGACGCACATGTGCATATATGTGTGTCTTCGTGTGTTTGTTTATTTGTGTATGTGTGTGTGTGTTTGTTAGTGTGTGTGTTTGTTAGTGTGTGTGTGCATATTTATTAATACATACAATTAGATATAAAAAT
>NW_028234422.1:16678779-16681279 GCF_977035675.1 Penaeus japonicus
TACTTTATTTCTACAAATTTGAGTAACTGCAGAGGACTATTTTCAAGACACAATTCAAGATGAATTATGATTTTACTTATATTGTATTCCAATAAGAATGTGAGATGAGAGTTTCAGTTAACTTCTCCTTTCAGCTAATCTGGATACGAGTGTTTTTACATGTCCAATTTCATTCAAAGAAAGTGATCAGGTGATCAATTTTTCAATTACCAAAGAAAGGACAAAAAACATAGATTTTCTCATCTTAAGGAAATATACAATTTGGGAAAGTTATATTACAAAAAAAATCCGATAGACATATGTCCATGAAGTTAGACTAGTTCTATTTCCTAAGTCAAACCTCAATTGCAGGAAGACACCCTGCATTTCACCTATTTTTATACTATCATAAATAATATTGAATAAATGTTTAGCTTTGAGATCTCGGTTAGAATACTAGGGTGATGAGAATAGACAGTTATTTGTAAAAAAAAATAATAATAAATAAATAAATAAAAAAAAGAAACAATCCCCTGTTGTATTGCATGGCATATAGGGAAGAGTGTCATATGCAATCAATATTTGAGTCTTACAAAGAATATGATTTGAACTATTTAAATTGCAGGTTAACAAATACTTTGAACTCTTTCCGACTATTTGAATTGCAGGTCAACAGACACCAAACATTTTATTTTTTACTGCAAATTCTCTTGCTGTTCGACACCCATTGTTTACGAGACAAAGAACCGCTGCGTTCGAATATAGCCATGTGTTCGCATATAATTCGAAACGGTGCGCAATTCGCATGCTATTGTTAAACAAAAAAAATCTGTATTATTGTCCATACTAGTACATATTTTGTTTCGTTGCCTTTTTGGGATTTTGTGTCTTTGTATATTCGCCGAATGCAAATTATTAATATACTGCTACATATTATTGCTGTATAACTACACGGCATTGATAACTTTGTTCCGTTACCTCTTGGAAAATAGATTTTTTGTTTCTTTGTATATTTAGCGTATGCAAATTATTTACGTGCTGATGCATTTTATTGGTGTAAAACGGCCCATACTGAATATTTTGTTTCGCTGCCTCTTTGCAATTTAGATTATTGTTTCTTTGTATATCTAGCGTGTACAAACTATCAATATGCTGTCATATTTTGTTTATGTAAAACAGAAAAAACTCTGCAAATGTTAATCTGCTTACCATTAACATTTTAGTGTAATATTTTCTATGGTGCCGAGGAGTGGTAAATCTACCTTATCTATGTGCGGGTGCGTGCGTACGTGTGTGTGTGTGTGTGTGTGTGTGTGTGTGTGTGTGTGTGTGTGTGTGTGTGTGTGTGTGTGTGTGTGTGTGTGTGTGTGTGTGTGTGTGTGTGTGTGTGTGTGTGGGTGGGTGGGTGGGTACGTGCGTACGTGTGTGTGTGTGTGAGTGAGTGAGAGAGAGAGAGAGAGAGAGAGAGAGAGAGAGAGAGAGAGAGAGAGAGAGAGAGAGAGAGAGAGAGAGAGACAGACAGACAGACAGAGAGAAATGAACCTACTTTCATGGAAGTATTCTACTCAAGGAAATATATTAAACATAAGACGAAGCAGAGTAACATTCATCATGAATGGGTTGTCGTCAGTTCAGTATAATCCTATCCTTGCTTCATCAGTACATCCTACTAATGTTCAATACCGCTGCATGCCATAAATTGATAGATGAAATCTGCACATTGTGTTAAGAAATGTTCCTTCATCTAAGGGCATTGATAGTTGATAGACCTATACCTAACTTCTGTTTAATGATGAGGAAACAATAAACCGAATCAAGTGGATATATAAAAGAATTCGAAAACACGTTGGGATGTTCAGCACATTATTTTAATTTACTATAAAAAGAGGTTTGATGATGAAACACGTAATGGAAATAAGAAGCAAAGTATTTTCGCAATTTACATTAACCTCATGCAGGAAAAGGGGGATGGAATGCCGAATATCCCTAATGACATTCACTGGAAAAGTGAGACGACATGCATGTAAACTCTTATCAGGAATGGGAACTTTCTAGAATAGATCCGCGTTTTAAAATCCATCGAAATTGATATCAACAGATTCACTGTGATATCTACTAACCAAATTTAGCAATATTATTTAACATAACAAAGAAACAAGCACGATACTAGCGTCCGAAAATTCTCGTGATCTGCGCGTATGGGAGATGATTACTGACGGGGATGTGGTTACTTCGCGGAGCCACAGCTCGACTGGGTCATGACGTCACACACGCATGCGTAACGTAATCGGCCTGAGAGTGCGTGTATTGAATTCAATTAATAGCCAATCAAAATTGATCGAAATATTTAAAATTCACTTGAAATCAAAACCAAAGTCAAGATAAGCAGCAGGAAGTGCTCTGAAGAAAGGAGGCGGGGAACAATAACTGGGTAAAGTTAGGTTGGTCGCTGGGTTGATATAGAAATACGAAAATAGGCATGAAGTGTTCTGCAAAAAGGGGAAGGGGTAGAGGGAGGCAA
>NW_028234422.1:16693779-16701279 GCF_977035675.1 Penaeus japonicus
GGTACTTCAGGTTTCGTGTGGAAGCGGAATTATAATATCCCTCGGAGCTATAGGTTCGCAGCCTCAAGCTTGATCACCTGGGGAGAACCTCCACCCAGAGGACACTTTCTGACTGTTTCCTGACCCTAGACTTGATGCAAACATTTACCAAAGAAACCAACAAGTTAGTTGACCTTATTATGCTACATTGTTTCTTAGCACATTTGTGGATGCATGTCTTACTTGTTTTCTTTTTTTTTCAGGTCTGCAGGCCAGTAGGAATGCCCCACTTCTTCTTACATGACGCTTGTACCGTCGATGACCGATTGTGGAAGCTGCGGCCGGTATTCGACGCTAGTTTTCGTCAGTTCTTGTCGGTGCTTATCCCTGCCAAGCTGGTAACCATCGACAAGAGTCTTTGGGCATTCCAGGGCACCATCATGCCGTGCAGTATAATCTTCAAAGTGGGCTAGGCGCAGCATGAAGATGTACAAGCTGGTTACACCTGCACTTTCCGAATCTACATCGGCCAGGATCGTAGCGATCTTCCTACCACTATGAAGGTCATTGTGGACAAGATAGGAAAAGGGTATAAGCTGCACCTTGATTACTGGTACAGTTTGCCTGCCTTTTTCACTACCTCCAGGTCCATGCCACTAGTGCGGTGGGAACTGTCAAGACGAACAGGAGTTCCTGCCCAAGGACATGGAGGTCAAAGTCCGTAGCAGTATGAACTATTGGAGCAAGGATAGGCATACTTTGTCTATTCTGATGGACAGCCCACACGAGCGAGATGGTCACCCTTCCGACCCGCCGGCAAGGGGTCACTCGTAGCATACCTCGTGTAGTGATGGACCACAATATCGGGATGAAGGCTGTAGACCTGAGCGGCCAGCTGGCTCAGTACTAATCTACGACTCGTAGATCCATCAAGTGGTAAAGAAAGATTTTTTTCAACCTCCTGGACATGTGTATTGTAAATACCAATTGTTTACACAAGGTACTGGAGGAAGTGCCGCAGTGCGACTTTCGGCTTGGACTCGTCCATTTGCTGTTGGGGCCGCCCATCGATGGAATAGTAACTCGCACTGCAAGAAACCAGATCCATCTTCAGGGCTGTGCACCTTGTTGACGTTACAGGATATGTCGCATGTGTTGGCGTGTGGGTTGTAGGAGGGAGACCTGCATCATGTGCAGAACTTGTAAAGTCTCTCTTTGTGCGGGGAGGTGGTTCAGGTGCTTCAGCAGAAACAACAGAGGTGGGAGGAGAAGCAAGAGAAGGTGGTGAAGGAGCAGGAGTTGTATATATCTTGTATATTTATTGCATGCATCAATTATTTATTTTTGTACATGCTCTTATATAACATGTTTATATTAATTTTCTTTTTTTGTGGATTTTTTTAAACGTACAAAACATCTTTTTGTTACCCCAGTAAAAAAATGCTTCCACTTTTCATTAGTATTATCACATTGAACTGAAGAATAAAAGCAAAGCTCACTACAATAACATTAGAAAAAACATCGCTGTAACAAAGCAATATTTTCTACACATGCCTTTTAAATTTGGATGCAATCATGCAAGAAATAGGAATAAGGTAATACATATACTGTTA
Organism: Penaeus japonicus; assembly: GCF_977035675.1. Taxonomy (NCBI): domain Eukaryota; kingdom Metazoa; phylum Arthropoda; class Malacostraca; order Decapoda; family Penaeidae; genus Penaeus; species Penaeus japonicus. The sequence goes on from NW_028234422.1 coordinate 16,695,372, forward strand.
TGTTTATTTACGATTGTTTATATATTTTGCTTTTATTTTGGAAGAGAAAAAAAAGCATAAACCCTATTTTTGTTACCTTACTAAAAGAATGCTTCCACTTTCCATTGGTATTGTCACTTAGCAGTGAAGAATATGGACAAAACAGTGTTTTAACATGTTTTTCGACTAAAATACCTCCTCTGAGCATGGCAATATTTTCTTCAAATGCTTTTACATTTTACATGCAATCATGCAAACCATAAGAATAGGGTGGGTGAAAAACGCTCTGAGCGTGACCTCTTGCAGTGGGAAAACAACCCGGAACGAAGTTAAAGGAAAATGCACACAAAGCCGAGATCACCCGATTACAGAGCAATAAAGGTATGGACTCTGTTAATGTTTGTTGGTGTTGGTATATTAATATGTAGCGGAATAACTGGACAGCCAGGATAGTTTAGACGATTATGTAAGGTCTGCCTGGCTATCTGAGCAAGATGATTAGATATAACTGAGCAACAGCAACTACAAGCCAATATCATAAGAGATTGAAGATAGATTTATATAAGTCAGTTCCACATTGACACTTGAGATACCCATTTCTGTAGGCAGTACTTGCATCTTGCACTTACATGTTTCCAAATACAATTGAACATAAAGTATTTATAAAACTTAAATTATATATATACATATGCCATAATCATAAGGGGCTTACACTAACACTTACATGAAGTGATCTGTTGCAGAGACTGGAGCCAAGTGGCAGGTCGTGCTATCGTGGTCGCCAAAGTCACCTTTGTGTCAGGTTAAAAGAATCCTCATGCGAGGATAAGCAACCATCCAAATCCCATACCTTCACCAACCCTTTACAAGAGACAGAGGTTAATATTTATAGCAACTGACTAATCCCTTACTTCTAGCTTTATACCTACAGAATCTGGTAACCATTACATCTTCATAGTATTTAAAATTACCTGTTGCTGTCAGCAGCTTCTATTTATTGCTAGGTACTTTTGCATGGTTCTTGATATTAACATATTTCAATCTGACTTTCTTGGGATTTCGAAATGTACTGTTTGATGACACTCGTTAACAGTCAGAGGCCCCTCCAGAAGGTCCTGATGTTTCCGAGCTTGTGAGTTTCCACTGTTGCCTGGCGCTTACTGCTATGGCTGGGCATCACAGTGGGTATGGACCATGCTCTGATCGAGTTAACACTCGTTGGCACAAATTCTTGCGAGTCAGCACTCGCTCTGCAAATCTGGTTTATCCTTATACTAATATTGCTGGACAGACCCAATGAGAACCCCAACCTCATAACTGGTGAAATTTTTGCCTCATCTTCTTCGTCACTGAAGTCATTCTCGGAAAGTGTGCTTCTATGTCGGATTTTGTTTACTTATTAAAAAATTGTATAAGGAGAGACCAATAAAACATTATCATAACATAACACCATGATGCCATCTGGCGGCTGTCATCGGCCCTAGAGTTTAAAAATAGATTTTTCATCGTAAATCTTGTCAGGTGACTTACCATCGCTAGTGAGTAAATGCTTTAGGATCATATGTTAGCGAATCAGGACCCTGGACAGGACGGGACCAGCGAAAACAAACGCAAGACAGGAACACTAGCCTTGACATTCATTCTACTTTTGACCTTTGTAACATGATTTTCATGTAGGATATATACGTATTATTGTGTCTGGACTATGATGATATTGAAACAAAACGAGAAACTGCGTTCATGAAACTAAAACAGTGAAATAATTGAGCGGGACTATGATATCGCTTTAGGGGAGAGTTGCCTGGTAGGACATATTCATGCTATATGTATATTTATGGGCTAGATAAATGAGCTCACAGTGATTGTTTTACGTGCATTCGTATTATATATTAAGTATAGAAATGTGTAATCATGTGTGCCTATGTGCTAAGGTTAGCTAAAGGCTTGTCATGTAAAGGGGACATGTCTGTCGAAAAAAAATTGCTTATAGCAACTGCTATAAGTATAATGTGTCCTGGGTAAGACGTTAAACTGCACCCTGGGGCACCCTTGAGCAAGGTGTAGCACCCTAATTGCTCCCCGTGCCAGGGTTATGGTGAAGTTGCTGGGAGCAGGGCAATGGATGTCCTTTGAGAACTCGTGCAGTGCTACTGTGTCTCTTGGTCTCAATTGACTTTATGCTTGGCAGTGTTCAGTACTACTGATCTTTCTGGCAGGGATATCCTCTCCGTGTTAGTGGAGACTGCGAGCTGGGAAGGGGCCTGGGGAATCCCACCCAGCTTCCGCGTTGCTCCACCTTGGTGGACAGCGCTCTCCCCGTCTACCCTCTGCATGAATGGACAATGATAACAAGAAGCCATACCACATCGCCCGTCGCGTGGGTTACCAAGGGGCGCCTCGTCCAGTGGGTAACCAGGCTGGTCAAGGAAATTATGCGACTGGAAAGAAAGCAAGAAAACAATTACAACTAAGAAAAACTTTTAAATTGGGAACATGGAACGTTAGAAAACTTAAAGAAAGGGGAAAACTCAACACTATCTGCAATGAAATGGACAGATATGGACTCCAAATCCTTGGACTTTGTGAGACTAATTGGAACGATCAGGGGAGTTTCCAGACTACCACAAACCACTCAGTCCTTTTCTCTGGAAGTGAAAGTGGATACAGCCACGGAGTTGCAGTCATACTCTCTAAAGAAACAAAGAAAGCTCTCATTGGCTATAGCCCCATAAATGACAGAATTATGAAAGTCAGAATCCAAGCCAAACCACACAATGTCTCTATCATCCAATGTTATGCGCCAACTTCCGCAGCTAGCGACGAAGAAATGGAAATCTTCTATAACACTCTTCAGGAAACTATTGAGACTATCCCAAATAGAGATGTCAAACTTCTTATGGGAGACTTTAATGCCAAGGTGGGCAAACAAGACACATCGAACACAACATGCGGAAATTATGGGCTTGGACAACAGAATGAAAGAGGAGAAGACCTTGTAGATTTTTGTAACACAAACCATCTAGCTATCACCAACACAATGTTTAAACATCATCCTAGACACCTATACACCTGGACATCACCTGACAAGAAAACTCGGAACCAGATTGACTACATCTTATTTAGCCAGAAGTGGAGAAGCAGTGTTAAAAATGTCAGAACCAGACCAGGCGCAGATTGTAACAGTGACCACCAACTTTTAACTGCAGATGTAAAATTCAATTTGAAAGAGATGGAGCAACCTCCGCACCCCTTGAGACTGGACTACTCAAGCTTAGACGAGGAATATGCAATTTCAATTACTAACAAATTTGAGGTCCTACTAGCATGTGACGAAGAGAAATCCCCTGACGAATTGTGGAACGAAGGCAAAGAAATAATCTTAAACACTGCCAAAGAAACGATCTGCAAGAAAAAGAAGAAAACAACTAACTGGATCTCAGACGAAACTCTAGACGAAGTTAAAGTCAGGAGAGAGATTAAATCCAAAGGAGTTGATAATCCAGTTGATGAAGTTATCTACAGAAATCAAAATGCGAAAATCCAAAGAATGATGCGAAGAGACAAAGAGAAATTCATTGAACAACAATGTCAGAAAATCGAAGACAAGGCAGTTAATAACTCCACCAAAGATCTGTACCAAGGAGTCAAAAATCTCACAAAATCATTCAAACCAACAGTTGACACCATAAAATCAGAAGATGGAACAGTTCTATGCGATGGAGACAAAGTCCGGGAACGGTGGGAAGAGTACTGTTCAAAACTATACAAGAAGAACGACAACCTAACATCAACCCACATAGATTTTATAACCTCCGAATCGGAACCACCGCCACTCCTTGAAGAAATTAAAGAAGCCATCAAAGACTTGAAAAATGACAAAAGCCCGGGAGCAGACGAAATCACTGCCGAATTAATCAAGAATGGAGGTCCCAATATTGAAGCCTTCTATCATAAACTGTGCTGCAAGATTTGGAATGAAAAGGAATGGCCAACGGATTGGTTGAATTCAGTATTTGTCCCAATCCCAAAGAAGGGAGACACTATGCAATGTACCAACAACAGAACCATCGCTCTCATCAGCCACAGCAGCAAAATTTTACTAAAAATAATCTCTAAAAGAATGCAGAACAAAATGAAAGAAGAAATTGCCGAGGAACAAGCTGGATTTAGAGCTGGAAGAGGTACAAGAAACCAAATCCTCAACTTGAAAATGATAATCGAAAAGAATCGTAAATATGGAAAAGACCTTTTTCTTTGTTTCATAGACTATACTAAGGCATTTGACACTGTGGCACATGACATCCTATGGAAAGATATGCACACCATGGGCTTCCCCCATCATATCATCTTACTGCTAAAAGCTATGTATGACGATCAAAAAGCAGCAGTGAGAACCACCTACGGACTGACTGAATGGCTTAATATTGATCAAGGCGTCAGACAGGGGTGTATAATTTCGCCACACCTTTTTAATATCTATTCTGAAGCAATCATGAGAAAAGCACTATCTGGTTTTGAAGGCTCAATCACTGTTCATGGACAACAAATTACCAACTTGAGATATGCTGACGACGTTGTCCTCATTGCCGGTAGCATGGATGAGCTCCAGGATCTAGTTGATAGAGTTAGATTAGAAAGTGAAAAATCCGGTCTTATGCTTAATGCTAAGAAAACAAAAGTAATGAAAATTAGAAGGAAGACTACTGATCATGACAATGGAAACATCAAAATCAACAATGAGTATATTCAGAACGTTAAACAATTTACATACTTGGGCGTGGTCTTCACAGACAACTATGATGACACCATTGAAATAAAAAGAAGACTAGCAATTGCCAGAAATGCTACGGTGGCGCTAACTAACATCTGGAAGGATAAGAACATCTCTCTCTGTACAAAGAAAAGACTTCTGAATTCTCTTGTCTTCTCTATTGCTAGTTATGGATCCGAATGTTGGACACTCAAAGAATCTGACAAAAAAAGAATCCAAAGTTTCGAAATATGGTGTTACAGACGTGTTCTCCGCATCAGCTGGACTGAAAAGAAGACAAACGAAGAAGTCCTCCAAAAGATAAACTGCGAGCGGAGTTTCTCAAACATCCTTAACGCCAGGAAACTGACATTTGTTGGCCATATTCTCCGTGGCGGGGGCCTTGAAAGAAACTTGTTGACCGGAATGATGTTTGGCTCTAGAGGACGAGGTCAACCCAAAATCCGGTACTCCGACGACATAAAGAAGCTCTGCGACATGAGCATGGTTGAGGCAATGAGGCTGGCAGAAGACCGGAATGGCTGGAGGAATATGGTGCGGAGGGCCACGGCTGGTCGGGACCGACCTATCCGTTAATGATGATGATAAGTATAATTTGTTTTACAGTGAGTGAGACAGCATATTTGAGTGTGCGTGTGTGAAAGATAAATTCATATGTTCAACATTTCCCTCAAATATGTTACTGTTCACCATCCCCATAAGCTGTTAATTCAAGAACTTTAACTTCTCTTGCTTTGCCTCATCAGCAACATTAAAACTATGTGTATATCTAAAAAATATACATTACTTGCATGAGAAAGGATTAGCCTAGACAACGATAGCTACACTTTTGACATATTTGTGTACGTTTATGACACATATATTGACGAAGATGAACCTCAGGAAAAAAATGTTGTTTAAGAAAAAGCCAGACGAAAACCACTTATAATAGGAACAACTAGAACTTTGTCCCATTTATTAGAAAGCTAAACGGCAGACCAAGTAAAAGAGAACAGACTTCAGATTCATATGCTTTAGTAAAAATTCAGGACAGTCATTACAACATACATGTACTGAATTTTGCCCCAGCGACAGGGAGGCTAAACAACAATGGGTTAAGCATGATTACAGAAGAGGAAGATTTGAAATGTGGAGAAAGATGACCCATGCCTACCGATT
>NW_028234422.1:16728779-16733779 GCF_977035675.1 Penaeus japonicus
AATCATCAGATATTTTGTCAGAGACTTTTGCTGACAGCAGTGAATTTTGGAACACATCAACAACGTTCCGCGAATAATCAAAACCGACACCTGTCTCCGGGCCCCCGGCCCCTGAGCTCTTGTCTAGGACTTCGTGCGTCAAAAGTCAACTTCAACGCCGAACAAACGACACCAATAACATATTTAAGGGTATTGTTGGATAAAGACGCAACCACACGTAGCGAAAAAACAAACCTTTGGGCATGACGTAGCTTTAATTATGACGTAACCCATAAAAGCTCTTTTCTTCTGGAAACGAAAAATAACCGAGATATATTATTTTGAAAATAATTAAAAACGATTAACGGGAGAGATGATTCCTCCGTCTTAACAAACATCTGACTGAAAAATATTTAAGAAGATAAGAAGCACATAAGAAGTGGTTGACGTGCATTAATAGACATATTTAGGCCAGTGAGGTGAAGGTACTGTCAGCCTGTACAGTGTCCAATATCACGAAGTTTTCTTGCTTCATCAGCTGTTATCACTCCCACTTTAAAATTGTTAGTAGATAAAGGGAAATCAGTCATTAAAATGTATTCATCGTGATATTGTCATCATCCTTTAATGTACTTAGTTTATGTAGCATCATTAAACACCTATACTTGATGTCACATTTAATGGAAAATCATAATTTACATTGTACCAAATAAAAAAAATGATATACGATTTGAGTCGGTCTTTTTTTTTTCTTTTTTTTTGACGGAATAAAAGCTATGTGCAATGATTTATATTTGAAGTTCATGCTATCAATTAATTGTTCAGAATATGACCTTATGAAGCAATTTTGTGGCCTCCATGTTTCATGCACTGGCAAATGCTAACTACCCTTCCCCCCTGTATATTTGGGAATTGTGTACTATAAGGAAATGTAAATCCTCTTTATTATAGGTAATAATAGAAGGACTGCAGCAGCTTGGTAATGTGGACCAAGTTGAGGAAGTGGAGGAGGTCTGTCTGCCACGTTTGTGGTCAGAGATAGAAGGATCCAGTTGTCATGCAGTCTGAGGAGGAGTTCGTGAAACGTTATTTTTATAAAAAAAAGCCGATGTCAAAGCAGTGCACCAGAAACCACCTGCCTTCATGAATAAGTCAGCAGAGAAAATTACCCACAGCAAGAGATGGCAGAGGTAATTTCTTCTTCTTTCAAAATATTATTGCTGGGTTACACAAAATGTTATTTAAAATAAAATGATGATATAAATTTATATAAATATGATATAAAATATATATACTGTATGGGTGTGTGGAACTTAAACTATGGTGCTGATCTATATTTTCTTTTATTTTTAATAGGTTGCAGCTTGTGCTGTGTTGCATAATCTAGCCACAACTGAGAATAATGATATTGCCAAAAAAGAAGACACAGATGAACTAGAGCATGATGCAGTACACTACGAATTAATTATAATCGTTTAGGGTTTAATGTCAGAAATAATGTTGGTGAACAATGGTTTTAAGATGGCTTAGCAGTCAGAGAATAATTGGATGAATCATTAATTTCCACTTTAAGAATATTTCTACTTATTTTATATTACTTGTATATTAAAAGGAATTGTTTATAGTAAATTGTAGTAATTATTATTGGTATCAGGAACCGTCATATCAAATCATTTAACTTATTATTGTTTATAAGTGAAATAAGACCTTGTCAGAAACCTTGTCAATCAGTGTTTTTTTTGATTCTTTTTTAGTAAAATAGAGATTTTCAGTTTTGAAATATTTTTCTTATCTGTTGAACCGTATAGGTGATGTCAAGATTATTACATTTTTTTTTTCAAGTCGCAGATAATACGTGAGATTTTTTCTTTTTTTTGTATCTGTGTGTGAATACTTTGTCTATTTATGATTTTAAATTATCTACACTAACCGTGGGACATGTCTAGATTTTTATTTTTTTTTTTTTTTTTTTTTTTTTTTTTTTTTTTTTTTTTTTTTTTTTTTTTTTTTTTTTTTTTTTTTTTTTTTTTTTTTTTTTTTTTTTTTTTTTTTTTTTTTTTTTTTCTTTTTTTTTTTTTTTTTTTTTTTTTTTTTTTTTTTTTTTTTTTTTTTGGGTTTTTTTTTTTTTTTTTTTTTTTTTTTTTTTTTTTTTTTTTTTTTTTTTTTTTTTTTTTTTTTTTTTTTTTTTTTTTTTTTTTTTTTTTTTTTTTTTTTTTTTTTTTTTTTTTTTTTTTTTTTTTTTTTTTTTTTTTTTTTTTTTTTTTTTTTTTTTTTTTTTTTTTTTTTTTTTTTTTTTTTTTTTTTTTTTTTTTTTTTTTTTTTTTTTTTTTTTTTTTTTTTTTTTTTTTTTTTTTTTTTTTTTTTTTTTTTTTTTTTTTTTTTTTTTTTTTTTTTTTTTTTTTTTTTTTTTTTTTTTTTTTTTTTTTTTTTTTTTTTTTTTTTTTTTTTTTTTTTTTTTTTTTTTTTTTTTTTTTTTTTTTTTTTTTTTTTTTTTTTTTTTTTTTTTTTTTTTTTTTTTTTTTTTTTTTTTTTTTTTTTTTTTTTTTTTTTTTTTTTTTTTTTTTTTTTTTTTTTTTTTTTTTTTTTTTTTTTTTTTTTTTTTTTTTTTTTTTTTTTTTTTTTTTTTTTTTTTTTTTTTTTTTTTTTTTTTTTTTTTTTTTTTTTTTTTTTTTTTTTTTTTTTTTTTTTTTTTTTTTTTTTTTTTTTTTTTTTTTTTTTTTTTTTTTTTTTTTTTTTTTTTTTTTTTTTTTTTTTTTTTTTTTTTTTTTTTTTTTTTTTTTTTTTTTTTTTTTTTTTTTTTTTTTTTTTTTTTTTTTTTTTTTTTTTTTTTTTTTTTTTTTTTTTTTTTTTTTTTTTTTTTTTTTTTTTTTTTTTTTTTTTTTTTTTTTTTTTTTTTATTTTTTTTTTTTCGTTTTTTTTTTTTTTTTTTTTTTTTTTTTTTTTTTTTTTTTTTTTTTTTTTTTTTTTTTTTTTTTCTTTTTTTTTTTTTTTTTTTTTTTTTTTTTTTTTTTTTTTTTTTTTTTTTTTTTTTTTTTTTTTTTTTTTTTTTTTTTTTCTTTTTTTTTTTTTTTTTTTTTTTTTTTTTTTTTTTTTTTTTTTTTTTTTGTTTTTTTTTTTTTTTTTTTTTTTTTTTTTTTTTTGTTTGTTTTTAAAAAATTTTTTTTTTTTTTTTTTTTTTTTTTTTTTTTTTTTTTTTTTTTTTTTTTTTTTTTTTTTTTTTTTTTTTTTTTTTTTTTTTTTTTTTTTTACAATACTCCCTTAGAAGATATCTGGGTTACCATACAAAGCAACATGCTTCCTTCCTTCATCATTGGGGCTGTCTATAAGCATCCTCATTTAATCTTTAAATCTTTTTAATGTTTTGAAAAGGTTTTCAGAGAAATGATATTAAAGAAAAGAAACCACTTTTTACCTTAGGTGACTTCAATGATTATTTAAGTAAATCAAAGTTAATTAAGAAAAATAAATTGGAACAATTAGTCAATAAACCTACATGGATCACAGAAAACACCTCGTCTATAGTAAATGTAATAATAACGAATAAAGTAGACATAATTCTCCATATAGACGTCATTCCATGTCGTGCTGCTGACCATGAACTTATCCCCATTACGTGATAAATCACTCTGACGCTCAGTCATTCTGCGAACTAATCATATCGAAAGAACTAACTATTAGCTATTTCATCGACAGACAGTGTAGATACCCAGGCAACCATCCTTGCGGAAGTGATAAAAAACAGGATAGATGCCTCTGCTCCCTATGTGACAAAAACCGTTAGACGTCCCCCTGCTCCATGGATAAATGACGACATCAAGAGAGCCATTGCCGATAGCATTAATGCCCAACAAGCGCTCAAAACAACAGCATTTGAGCTCGCCCTTCAGGCAATATGTTAAGTAAAACAGAACAATATCAAATCATTAATTAAATCGGCGAAGACTAAATATTTCAGAAATAAATTTGTTGAGCATAAAAACAACTCTAGTAAAACGTGGTAAATTGTTAAAACATTAGTGCCTAACAACAAACAAAACACGGATAATTACACAAATTCTGCATATAGCACCGAATATTTTAATGACTTCTTTGCACAAATTGGAAAACTAACTTATAAACAAACAACTGCTTTCAAATCACATCAAAACACAGATCGTGCAAGGCTCATAACTAATGTTTACGGACCACAACCTGTGGACGTATAAACTATTGCCCTAATAGAATAAAAAAACAATGCGGCAAATGCGGTGGGAGCAGACGCCTTTGTATTGCACTTTATTTACGATAGTCTGCCCGCAATCGCATTTTGTATAACGATCATCATTAACACCTTTCTGGTCATTGGTGTTTTCCCGTCGCTTAGAAACACCAATTTTCAAGTCTATGGATATAGACATGAATAATTACCATCTAAAGTTCTTGAAAAAAAAAATAATAATAATAATGACAAAAAATATAAAAAAATGTAGCAGGTCAACTGATGAATTTTCTGGAGGCCAATAACCTATATCTAAAAGTCAACGGGGCTTTAGAAATAGATTATCCACTGAAACAGCGTTGCTACAGATTACTGACCAAATGTATGAACAAAAGTGAGGTAAACTTGCTTACTTTGTACATAGTTTTTGGCAGTGTTAACTACAAAATTCTTCATAACATATTAAGAAACCATAGAATTGATAACTGTTGTTTGATATTTAACTAAATACAAGAACCCAATGAGTTGTATTTACCCATTGCATACGGGTGTCATGATAGACATGATGCAGGAGCTTTGATCTGACGACGGGCGTCATGACGTACATGACGTTCGGGAATTTTGGATCACTGTGCTATTTTTACTGCTATGAGTAAGGAGTGAGTGGCGAGGACTATTACAGTCATAATTACTATAATTACCGTAATATTAAGCAAACCTAATATCCAAAACCACTTTCTTCTAGCACCAGCAGGAGAAAGAACCTTGAATGGTACCCATCCACGGTCTATAGCAAGCACTCTCATTATATTACGTTCGAGCA
>NW_028234422.1:16751279-16753779 GCF_977035675.1 Penaeus japonicus
AAGAACACGCTGGCAAAACGATATAAATTGACGTGGCTTGAATAATAGTGACACGGACTGACGGTATCATCCTCGTTATATTGTTTAATAACTTTTCAAAAGTTATGTTTGCCAAAGCGATGCCAGACATTTGAATGACATGAGGTATTTCATTATTATAGAAAGTATCAGGATCAATATGTATATATTGACTAAAAAAATATTCCGAAGGTCTGTGATTAATGAAACTAACGAGCATAATGCCAACATTTTATTTCGGTTGTGTCCAGACTAAACTATTGAAACCAAAGATCATTCTAGTAATATAACGGCTTCGGGTATTTTTCGGAGACATATGTTTTGACTTATGTTTCAAGCAGCAAAGACATGAGCAAACGAAAATAAATAAATAAATAAATAAATAGATAAATAAATAAAAAACGGATAAAGATATCTATCTTTCTTTTCATTTTCTAGTTTCTTTTTTGAGTCACTGATCTCTTTTCGTTTTCTTTTAAATTTTGTATTCCTTAGCATCAACGGACAAGTACAAAAAATAAAAGTTATAGAAACATTTATCATCATAAGTATACAGTACATCATTCTCAATCAAATCTAGACCCACTTCTTAAAACTGATTGAAAAAGTCTAAAGAAATATCAGCTTTTTATGGATTTCACAGTATACATATGTATATACATACATATATATATATATATATATATATATATATATATATATATATATATATATAAAATGAACAAATAAATATATATTTACATATATTTATATTCATATGTATATATATACATATATATACATATATTTACTTACACACACACATATATATATATAGATAGATAGATAGATAGATACATACATACATACTTATATACATATATTATATATATATATATAAATATATATATAAACATATATATACATATAGATATACATTTATATGTATAAATATATATGTATATATATATATATATTATATATATATATATATATCTATATACATATATATATATATATATATATATATATATATATATATATATAAATATATATGTATAAATATGCATACATATATATACATATATATGTTTATATGTGAGCGTGCGCGCGCGCATGTGCGTGACCACTGGCACACACACAGAGATACATCCTTTCCTTGTATTTCAACACATATGACGGAAAGGGAATAACAGTAACATCGTAACATCTATAATTACCACTCTGAACTCACAATAATTCGGAAGACAAACTCCGCTGATAGCTTGTTTAACGACTGTGTTCTTTGTCGCCCTCTGGCGTGCTTGGCCCTCTGGTGCAGGCACTCAGGGGTTTTCTTTTTTTCACCAACCGTTATTTACCAGGTTTATTTACCGGACTGGGAGATGAGGATACGAGTTTGCGGAAAGAAACGTGTGTGTGTGTGTGTGTGTGTATGTGTGTGTGTGTGTGTGTGTGTTTGTGTGTGTGGATGCATGAATGTATAAACGGATGCATTTACGTATGTGTAGTATGTATTATGTATAGATACATATATATGCATATATGTGTGTGTGTGTGTATATGTATATATAATTATATATATATACATATATATGTATGTATGTATGCATATATACATGCATATACACATATATGCTTATCATATATGCTTATACAGCATATATATATATATATATATATATATATATATATATATATACATATATATATATATACATATATATATACAATATATATGTGTATGTGTATATGTATATATATGCATACATACATATATATATATATATATATATATGTATGTATATGTATATATACGTACATATATATATATATATATATATATATATATATAATATATATATATATATATATATATGTGTGTGTGTGTGTGTGTGTGTACGCATACACATATACATTTTTATGAAATTTATATATATATGTATATATATTCACATTTAGGTATTTACACACACACACACACACACACACACACACACACACATATATATATAAATATATATATATATATATATATATATATATATATATATATATTGGATCGATGGATAGACAAATGGATTAGATAGATATAGAAAAATAGGTTTATAGACATATTCTGTTCCCATTTTAATAGGCCTATGCAACGCCATTTATTTTTACTTTTTGTTTGTTTGTAGTGGAGGGGGTGGGCGGGCGCGCATTCTGCAACTTTTCAGTTTTAGTTATATATACACGTGGTAAGAAATCCTACAGCTTATGTCTATTTGCACAATTAATTCGGGCACGAGTTTAATTGCTTTAATTCCACGTATCTGTGGTACATTTCCGTGTTGTAAATGACACGGCATGCATTATTAAACTTTCAACTTACTGACATTTTATCTCTCAAATAAGTATGATTTTATTGTGAAGTATTTGATGTATTTATGTCTTTCATAATTATTTGTATGTTATTATAGAAGTATTAAGAATACTATCATTAATGTTGTAATTTTTTGTA
>NW_028234422.1:16773779-16778779 GCF_977035675.1 Penaeus japonicus
AAAGAGCAACGAAGCTCTGTTGTAAAGCTTTACTTTTTATTATCATTTCTACACACCTTCCAAATTTTGGTCTGGGTATGCTGTGTGTAGTAGTCTGGAATTCAAATAATTTGAGCTGGAGAAGTGCTGGCTACACACTCAAAAGCTCCTGTTTAATTCTTCACAGGTCTTCTGATTTATTTTTGTAATGTTAATGGCATTTTGCCATGTATGACACCTAAAATGTATGGAAAAGCATAAGACCTCGAATAGAGGAGTTGTCTATTAAAGTGTTAAATAGTAAATGTAAGCTATCCATAATGTGAGTGTATTATCGATTAATATTAATTAACCTATCTCTGTTCTTCGGATATCGATGAAATTTGAGGAGAGGGTGTGTGTCTTTTCTCCTTTTGCAATTAACACATGGGTGAGATTTCCCGACATTTTGAAGTGTGCGGTCCACGCCCCCTGTACTTCTCATTCGTGTTCGGAAGTTGGGTTGTGAACAGACGACAGAGTGACGTCACAGAAAGGCGACATTAGCCCTATCTCTTTGTTGGACTACATTTTGACGTCACGGAATACGTTGAGGTTCCAGTTACTATTATTACAACATTTTGAATGCGTTCCTGTCTTGGGTATATAATCTTTGGGGCCAGCAGTGTGAGGGTGCACGACCAGCAGTATGAGGCGCATGGCCAGCAGTGTGAGGGTGCAAGGCCAGCAGTGTAAGGGCACAGGGCCAGCAGTGTGAGGGCACAGGGCTAGCAGTGTGAGGGCCCAGGGCCAGCAGAGTGAGGGCGCAGGGCCAGCAGTGTGAGGGCACAGGGCCAGCAGTGTAAGGGCACAGGGCCAGCAGTGTGAGGGCACAGGGCCAGCAGTGTGAGGGCACAGGGCCAGCAGTGTGAAGGCGCAAGGCCAGCAGTGTAAGGGCGCAGGGCCAGCAGTGTAAGGGCGCAGGGCTAACAGTGTGAGGGCGCAGGGCCAGCAGTGTGAGGCGCAGGGCCAGCAGTGTGAGGGCGCAGGGCCAGCAGTGTGAAGGCGCAGGGCCAGCAGTGTGAGAGCGCAGGGCCAGCAGTGTGAGGGCGCAGGGCCAGCAGTGTGAGGGCGCAAGGCCAGCAGTTTGAGGGCGCAGGGCCAGAAACCAAAGGAAATCTCTAATGAAACTATTAAGGGAATATAGTGATATTTTTGCTAGTGAGAACGGGTCAATAGGAACAGCTACAGGTGTACAACATACCATACCATTGACAACAGAGCGACCTATCAAAATACCATATAGAAGAATACCACCGAATTAGGTACCAGAAGTAAAAGAACATATTGAACAGCTATACAAACAAGTTGTGGTCACTCCTAGTGTGATTCCCTATTCTACTGCAATAGTTGTGGTTCGCAAGCGAGATAATACTTTAAGGCTGTGCATAGCTTACTGCCAATTAAATAAACACACCATCAGAGACGCATTTCCACTTCCGAGAATTAATGTGACAATTGAAGCGTTGGTGAGTGCTAAGTATTTTTCAACACTTGATTTGGCCGCTGATTATCACCAAATAGAAGTCCATCCTAAAGATCAGCACAAAACCGCATCCAGCACACCTTTCAGGCATTACGAGTTTAAAAGATTGCCTTATCGGACTGTCAAATAATCCAAGCACATTCCAACGTTACATGGAGAGGATTTTAGGAGACAAGATTTTCACTACTTATTAGTATATTTAGATGACGTTATTGTATTTAGCAGGACTGTGGATGAACATATTGAAAGGTTAGAAGAGTTGTTTAAAAGATTGCGGAGGCATGGGTTAAAGCTGAAATCTAAAAAATGTACTTTATTTGCATCGAAAGTATCTTATTTGGGGTATCAGGTTTCAGGAGACGGTATCACTACAGATCCAAAGAAAGTCGAGGCAGTCAAATCATGGCCCCTCCCGAAAACTGTGAGGGACGTAAGAGCTTTTATTGGATTCTGCAAATTTTATAGAAAATTTATTAAGCACTTTGCACAAACAGCTGCTCTATTACATGTTCTGATGTCTGGGGACTCACGTAAATCAATTGTCAGGGAATTGGATGAGAAATGTCAGAAAGCAAGTTAAGTTAATTACAACCCCCTTTTTCAAATGCCCTGATTTTGTGAAAGAATTCATCCTGGAAACAGACGCCAGTTTTAAGGGATTAGTATTACCGCCAAAGTTACAAAGACTATTGTTGCAGGCATGTCATAAGAAGTTCAGCCATCAAGGCAGGAACCGGACCCTTAGTCTAGTTAAAAGTCGAGGGTATTGGCCAGGAATGTCAATGATGGTAGGAGAGTACGTGGCTGGATGTGAAAGGTGTACTGTAGCCAAAGACGAAACATCAAAGCCGCGGGCTCTTATAGGAACGGTAGACACAAGCAAAACTTGGGAAATGATAGCTGTTGACTTCACCGATTAAGAGAAAAGAATGGGAGTAGAGAACGTATTAATCATCACAGATATATTCAGTGGTTATTCGTTTGCTTTCCCAACCAAAGACCAAAAGGTAACAACAGTAGCAAAGATTCTTAATTTAAGGAACAAGTATTTGATAAATTTGGAGCCCCAGATAGATTTTTGTCAGATCAAGGAAGAAACTTTTTAAGTTCATTAATCAAACAATTATGCAATAGTTATGGGGTAGAAAAGATCAGAACGACATCCACAAGGTAATGGATGCTGCGAAAGATTTAAACGAACTTTACATGGCTTATTAGTAGTATTAGATGAACAGACAAAGAAAAAATGGCCGGAACACGTATATGCCCTGGTTGCCCATTACAATGCTACACCACATTCAACCACAGGATACTCACCCTTTCAGCTTGTCTTTGGGAGAGAGCCTAAGATACCTCAGGATCCTATTACAAATCATTCTTCAGAAGAAATCTTAGATGACTGGATAAACGAATTACGGGAGATACAAAAGACTATATAGGAATTGGCAAAGAAAACGGAAAGCAAGCAGAGAGATGTAAAAGCTCTACTATTGTTCTACTTCTTTCATTACTATTAATGTGGTTAAGGGAAGGTGAAAGCAGGGTTCTATCCTGAACGGGGGCTGGCGACCTCTACCTTACTTGAGCTAATTTCCCCTTTTCTCTTCTACTGTTCTACTGCTTTCATTACTATTAATGTGATTAAGGGAAGGTGAAACCAGGGTTCTATCCTGAACGGGGGCTGGCGACCTCTACCCTACTTGAGCTAATTCTTCCATTTTTCTTCTACTATTCTATTTATTTCATTAACTTTTAATGTTCAGGGTCGGGGGAAGAAGATATCTATAGCCGGATTTAGAGGAATTTCGAATATTGTTTAAATTGGTTTTTTAAAGATAAAAGTTAGAAAGAATGATAAAGAATGAAAGAATACATCAGGAGTCATGTGGAAGTATGAGTGTAAGGCCCGTAGTAAAGAACCTGTGGGGTGGGGCGTCGGGAAAATGTGACGGGTGTCGGGTGTAGGGCGTAGGATAAAATGTGACGGATAAATAAAATAAAATAGGTTAAATAAAATAAAATAGGATTAATAAAATAAAATAGAAAATGTGACGGGTGTCGGGTGTAGGGCGTAGGATAAAATGTCCTACGCCCTACACCCGACACCCGTCACATTTTCCCGACGCCCCACCCCACAGGTTCTTTACTACGGGCCTAAGACTGACGCCGAAAAATAAGTTCTGGAAGTGGTAGGCCCAAACGGCTGACGCCAGGGGTTACCTAGTAGGGAGTGGTAGGTCTTGCTGCTAAGAAAAAAATATCAGGAAAGAAGGATAAAGAGAATGATGAACCAAACAGAAAGAAGTGGGAAAGATGGACTAGGAAGAAAAAAATAGGAGCAGGTAAATCTTACGCCAGTTCCATGCTGTTAAATCAGGCTGGGTAAGGGAGAAGGCAGAACAAGAAAAGGGTGATCATAACGTCAGTTTCCATACTGTTAAATCAGGCTGGGTTAAGCGAGAGATGATGGAAAAAGAAATTAAATTCTTATGCCAGTTTCCATACTGTAAAAAAAGGCTGCGTAAGAAGGTAGGATGTAAGAACCTTCCAAATGTGTTCCTTGATATGAGTGTGTATTGCTGTACGAGTGTACATGAAGTGCTAGAAGTCAAAGATGATTTGGCTCAGAGTGGGGCTGAGCCGAAGAAGTAGGAGGGGGCGATTGAAAAGGTATGGAATGCATGAACAATAACAATGTCGCAAATAAGGTCAAATGGCAGTTGAACTGTTAACCTACGTGAGCGTAGCGACTGGAATGAATGAATGTGCGAATCGGAAGAGTGAGTGAAGCCCCGTGACGAGAAAAGAATATAGAAAATTGTTGAAAATAAAGAAAAATGAAAATAAATAACGAACAAATGCTACTGTGACGTGACTCCTCATTCTCACGAAAACAGCTGCACGAATGAGACGTACCCACCCGAGGGGGTAACAACACTACGCTTAGCAAAGCTTTGGTAAGATAATCAAATTATAAAAAGAAAAAAGAAAAAAAAAAGACAAAGATATCAAGATAGAGAATTTAATGATTAACAGCATTCCCGGTGTGGTGTGAACGGTACTGTACCTCGTGGTGAGAGGCCAGCAGTGTGAGGGCGCAGGGCCAGCAGTGTGAGGCGCAGGGCCAGCAGTGTGAGGCGCAGGGCCAGCAGTGTGAGGGCGCAGGGCCAGCAGTGTGAGGGCGCAGGGCCAGCAGTGTGAGGCGCAGGGCCAGCAGTGTGAGGGTGCAGGGCCAGCAGTGTGAGGGCGCAGGGCCAGCAGTGTGAGGGCGCAGGGCCAGCAGTGTGAGGGCGCAGGGCCAGCAGTGTGAGGGCGCAGGGCCAGCAGTGTGAGGGCGCAGGGCCAGCAGTGTGAGGGCGCAGGGCCAGCAGTGTGAGGCGCAGGGCCAGCAGTGTGAGGGCGCAGGGCCTGCATTGTGAGGGCGCAGGGCCAGCAGTGTGAGGGCGCAGGGCTAGCAGTTGAGGGCGCAGGGCCAGCAGTGTCAGGCGCAGGGACA
>NW_028234422.1:16853779-16861279 GCF_977035675.1 Penaeus japonicus
AGGTAAAGCATTCATAAATAAATAAAGGAAAGAAAAACAACAACTCAAAGGGTAAAGCATTCATAAATAAATAAAGGAAAGAAAAAATAGAAAGAAAGAAAGAAAAGAAAAAAACAGGAACATAGTGATAAACAGAGAATACATATTGTACCTCATACGCATATAAAACCATTTAGTAAAAACCGTAGAACCACAAGTATTTTGTAGAGCCGAAGTCTCCAGTATACTGTGGCGAGTGACTCAACCTTTTCCCCAAGGATGTATGTTATGGCCTCACCGACACCAACCATCCTTTTTCCGGACACTAAACGAGGTCCAGTTTTGGCTATCTGGTCCGCTGTAAAAGATCACCTCCCCAGGACTTCCCAAGATCTTTAGGAGCCACGAAATTCGCTTTCTTTTTTAAAGTTCGAGTATTCTTATTGCAACATTTGAATGTAGGAAATTACGTTATACTGTTAGTAATTGAAATATTTCTTGAGGATTTTCTGCTTATTAAACATTCCGCAGTATGCTACAGAATGGGCTTTATAACTTTATTTTGTGCAAATAGGGAAGGGAACTATCAACAGTCTTGAGACAGACTTGTATTACGTGCAACACACTCATGTACATTCACAATCACACACACACACGCACATTCACAATCACACACACACGCACATTCACAATCACACACACATACGCACATTCACAATCACACACACACGCACATTCACAATCACACACACACACACACACACACACACACACGCACACACACACATATATGCATGATTATATATATATACATATATACATACATATATGTATATGTATATATATACATATATATATATATATATATAAATATATATATATATATATATATATATATATATAACAATACATCCGGTTTCCTAAAATTCTTTTCATATATATCCTTCCGAATCTTCCAGTGGTGCCCTGCTAGCGTGAGATTGGATGAACTACGAATCGTTGCTTGAAATTCCTTCCTACGTTGAGCTTCATTCTGAGGAACAGAAATGACGATCCTGGACAGCATTGATTCCCCACCAGAGTTCCGCAAGGAATCATGAAATAGATATATAAACATAAAGAAATATAATGGGAAATAGAGACAAGTTCAAGGACCAACTGTAATCAGTCTAAATAACGAATTAATATCATAGAGTTGCGAAAGAAGAATTTCTCATCAATATTGACACAGGATAATATAATGCTGGAGAATATAAATTATTGAAATGACATGTAAATAAAAGGACACATAAAACCTACCGCAAGAGAAAAATAAGAAAACCCACCGCCCGCGACAGTCCAAATATATCCTGAGTTCTTTCCTCATTATTCACTATACAATGAAGAAGGTCGAACCACGAACCATGAACTACGAAACGGCGTATTTTGACAGAGTGTTTACATTCTTTGTTTACAAACTGTCTGCGTTCCGTATATATACAATAGCATCATCACTATCGTCATCACCATCATCTTCATTATCACAATCACCATCGTCATCGTTATTGTCATCATAAATTATGGAAGGTTATCGTGGTAAAATCAAAATAACACCCAACAGAGTGCCCTCAATGCGCAATCAAACAACAAACAACAAAAATGTAGTTAAAAAAAGACACCTCATTACATTCGTTAAATCGGTAAATGGGTTGTTAAAAAAATAAATGAATGAAATTGGCGTTCATTAAATTGGAAATCTTACTTAACACTAAACAATTGCTACCTCCTTCCTCTCTTTGCAATAATGGGGGATACTCTAGTGTTACGCAGGCAACCCAAGTAACCCTACTTAAATGAAATGCATTTCCCTTCAGTGAGCGACCATGTATTTTTCTTTCCATTTATACGCAAACAAATCCAATATGAACTTGTGATCCTACACAAGTTCATTTTCAAAAGTCCTAGAACACACACACGAGCATTGTTTATATAGATATTATAATGTCTAAATGAATAAGTACACTCACACACTCTCATACTTGTAAGTGCACACTCACGCGTACATACATGTGTACAAATATAAAATGTACATATGCAGTGCATAGAGTGAATATATATGAGGCAATGATTGATCACTTAATAATGCATCCAACATATAATCAGGAAATATGAATGACCTTCAAAATATTTTACAATTGCAACACTGAAACTGCTGATTGCAAATTAATTTCCCTTTGACTCATTAGCAGTACGATATTTTCAATTTGCCTTTATTCTTTATTCTTATAATTGTCATGATGTCCATGAATTCTATCATTCAGCCTTTATGAATTCTTACAGGATCTAGTGGCCGCTATCTCATCCCCCGAGTCCTCTCTCGAAGTTTGTATTATATATATATATATATATATATATATATATATATATATATATATATATATGTGTATATATATGTGTATATATATGTATGTATACATACATACATACATACATACATACACACACATATATTGTATATATATATACATATAAATATATATAATTCTATATATATGTATATATATATATATATATATATATATATATATATATATATATATTTATATACATATATACATGTAAAGATATATACAAATATATGTATATATAATATATATAATATATATATATCTATATTATATATATACATACATATATATAATATATATATATATATATATATATATATATATATATATATATATATATATATATATATATATATATAGAGAGAGAGAGAGAGAGAGAGAGAGAGAGAGAGAGAGGTAGATAGACAGATAGGTAGATATGTAGATTAATATATATGTATATATATATATATATATATATATATATATATATATATATATATATATATATAGTGTATGTATCTATGTATGTATGTATGTATGTTTGTATCTATGTATCTATCTATCTTTATATATATATATATATATATATATATATATATATATATATATATTCTAAACAAAGCAATAACAAATAAAGTTGCTAACGAACACATCTAAATGCAAAACACATAACAACAAAACAAAAGTAATTGGATTGCAATAATAAAATAACGACGTGGAACTTTCAATACGAAATATTCTCGTTTAGTAGTTAGGTTATATATTAACAACTGTATTGTTGTTTAGTTCAGGGAGCCATCGTGTAGACAAAAATTCTGAAATCAGGTCAAGCCTTTTCGTTCATTTAATCAGGATGAAAGTAATTGAAAATAAAGGACCAGTCGTATTTGGATTTGAAGCTTCATAAATATTGTACCAATCGTATCAAGATAAGTAGGTAATTTACTCTGTATTTGGATTTAGTCATAACGTACTTTGTCTATTTAGGTTTAATCTACGGTCGGAATCGATCCTGCGCGCAGGCATCTACACACCTCGCCTCACGGGTGTACAAAACAGATGGACGTCATGAATGACGTGTTAACTCATCTGCCGACACCACCTCGGAAGGGGTGTTAACGAACTTTATTCTGCCGCGACCTTAAAGTTAACAGGTTAACACTTATTTGACCCCATCCCTGGGTTTATGACTCGTCTGCTGGATCAGAAGAAAGGACACAATCGCTTTGGATCCTACCGCCAGAGGAAGTCACTGGCTCATTACAGCTTGGCAAGTCAAAAGCTATTTTGCACGTCTGTATCGGCTTTATACTTGATTTCTCCCTCTAATTCTATACAATTTGAAGGAGAGCAGCCTGTGGGCCTTCCAGTGCTTAGAGTGAAGACTGACTACTGTTAGTATGGATCCAGCATGATCAAGAGTCCTCCCAAGTTCTCAACAGTTTCCCTTTTTGAGCCGGGTGGTCTCTTCAATTGGACGCTATTGCTAGCCTACCCGGGCCACTGTCTCTCTCCTTTGTACCTCTGCTCGACTCGACTACAATCTTTCTATTCTGAAATAAAATTCCCAACAATCAACAGTCATGTATCTAATGATGCGCAAGGTTGGTTGGCTAAGTAACTGAACTGTTGCTTTTTGTTTATAGCCTGGCACAATATCCGAGGCCACTCGAGTTACACAGTTCAGTTCAGTTGTATGAAACTCGTGAAGGCAAAGTCTACCCAGTTTATCGTCTCAGTGTTCAGCGAGGGTGCATGTAGTGTCAAGTGCGTCTCGAATCTAGAAGCTCGTGTAAGGATATCTGTCATGAGGAAGCCCGGAAATATTGATATCAACCCAAGCGGGGATGACGGCTTAGGGCCACTCCCCCTTAAGGAGACCAAGTCCCATTCCCAGGTGCATGTCCCTCAAGAGGGTCAGGTAGCGTTTGTTAGTCCTTGTTTAAAATAATAAATAGTAAAAGAAAGTATGAATAAAAGTATAAAAATTACCAGAAGCAAATAGTTTAAAAGTTAACACACTTAAAAATGAATCATTTTTCAAAAAGTAAAATGACATGGGCGTCTCTGGCTGGTGTTGGCCAGTGTACCTCCCTCACAAGATTGTTATTACAATAACACGTCAGTACAACCTTGCTTTTGCTGCTCCTGCGTCGCCACAGGGATATTCCAGAGTAATCCAGGGAGGGTCAGAGAAACACCAAGTTCCAGAGACAACTGAGTTATTCTTAGCTCGTCTGTTATTTGTAGCCGGCGAGCTACTGATGTGGCAAATAAGTTTTTTTTCAGATGAAACAAATAAAAGCATTTGAAAACTCAAAACATTAATATTGATAATCTTGCTTCATATTTAACAAATAAAACGTGCAAATACAATTTTAAAACATTAAAACAAATAGGAAAACGTAACATTATGACTATAAAATCTGCCAAATGGCTCAGCGTGATTTTTAACATAAAATAAAAGTATCACATAAAAGGAAATTATTAAAGAGAACATTACAAATATAAAAAGCTTAAAAAAAGAAAAACAAATACGCAATACAAAAAAATAAGAAATAAAATTGGTTGACATGGCCTTCGTTGTACGTGAAAAGGATTTATAATAAAAATGCTTAAAACAATTTTCAAAATATAGAAATAAGTGAGGAACACTCTTATGGATAAAATCCAATTGATTAGATATCAAAGTGAACACCTTTTAATGAAGAGATATATTCAATTTTTAAGATGGTCACTGATTCCGGGACTAAAATGTAGCGTATAAAATGAAATTAAACTGTAAAAACTGTTTCTTAAACAAATAAGACTAAAAGGTCATTCCCACTTGTATATATAAAAAAGGTAATAAAGCAAACAAACAAACAGACAACATTCGTACCCCCAGTGCGTCACCCACGGGGTCAAGGCTTCATTTTAGCTCAAGGGGTTAAGCTACAAAATAGCACGTGTAAACCTTTATTTAACATTTCGGGGAGATTGTTTATAGCCTATTTCCCAATTCAGGCGTGGATGCAGGTGTAGGTGTATGTGGAGTCATCCTGGCGATGTTTCATGAACCTTCCTGGATTCCATACGGAACGAGGGGGGGGGGGGGGAGGAATAGCCGAATAGGGCTAGGACGGATAAGGGTGAAGAAAGGGGGGGGGAGAAATAGGAGGACAGCATGCACAGAAGAGTAAGGTAAAAGATATAGCATGGGAGGTAACGATAAGGAGTAGAGGAGATCAAAGAGAGAAGAAAATAGTAAGAAAACAGAATAGAATAAGGTAAATAAAAAATGAGGGAGTAGCTAGAAACACGAGGCGAGTACGGGAGAGAAAATAAGGAAAGGTGAGGAAAAGGGAGAGGAAGAACAGAAAAATAAGGAAGGGGGTGGGGAGGAAGATAAGGAAGAGGAGGGGAAGGACAAGGGCCAGGGAGGGGGGACAAGGTAGGAAGGAGGAGGTCGCAGGGCCTCACACTCGGCACTGGCTGGTCTACAACCGTTTGAAGTACATACACTTAAAATTGCATAAGAAGCAGCAGCTCCACACATGTAAATGGAAGGAGTCTCATTGTTGCCACTGCTACAACATCCAAACTTGGAGGTAAGGGACCTTTCAGATTATTTACATTCATTTACACTAGATATCTAAGAATATAGGAGATCAAACCATATGCATGGGCCAACTCAACACAAAACTACCTATTATTGATATCTGTATTGCTTAGAAGCAGCTATAAATAGATAGTACCAAGACTAAAGGCATGGACAACCTTAGATATTTTACCCTCGACCAGGATATACTGTCAGAACATGGTAGATCACTTTTCAAGATTCTTAAAAAAAAAAAAAAAAAAAAAAAAAACAGCGCCGAAAAGTGAAAAAATAATTCAGACGAACAAAAAGGGATAAACAAGTGACGGCAATCCTTAAAGCAAAGCTGGCATAAAACTCCTGAACAAGAACAAATGAAAAGGAAACAAGAAGCCTCGCGACCCGCTGTTGACTGCGCCTTGGTTGGCTGGAGGTGCCCGTGATAAGACAAAGCGATGCAGTGGAAACTATCACAGGCGAGTGGCGGAGTGGCACTAATGGGGTCAACTAAAGGAATTCTTCTCGCATAATTACAGGGAAATGACGAGTGCTCCGGGCCGAGTGGTAAGAACCTCCGAAGGCACGGTTTCTAACAAACATGATTGTTTGTTGAATAATAAAACTTCATATAAAAAAACATAAAAGAACTATGAATAATATTAGTATTCAGGGGTCTCGAAAGAGAGCTTCATGGTTTCCCTCTACCCTTCATTTATTTTCGATGGTCTTATTGTGGATAAAAGACCATACGATACATATATAAAAAAGGAGTCTGGGCACACCTCCTGAATATAAAAATGTGATAACAATTACTGTTAACACGGCATAGCGTATATATATACAGTATATATATATATATATATATATATATATATATATATATATATATATATATATATATATATATATGTGTGTGTGTGTGTGTGTGTGTGTGTGTGTGTGTATAAAGTAATACATGTGCGTAAGCAAAACACTTATCTTTACAACTGCTGTACCCTGATATTCGATATTCATCTCCTACATTAATACGTCGGGTCAATGCTCTTGTTACAGTCTTACATCCATGATTCTCTCCCTTATTAAATGAAGATGATCCTGATGTACATTACAAGGATGATTAACCAGTGTGTCTCCGTGTCTCTGACCTCTCGTGCTTCGGGTTAACTTATACGAAGGTATTTGACGGTAGTTTTATTTGTTTAAATATAAGGAGCATTCTGATTGGTTTCTGACTATGTATGGTGATGCATCTGATCTCTTATTGGTTGATTCATCTGTGGTTTACCAAAAGGCTATGAGACTATAAAATACAAATATTAAAAGAAAAAGAAAATAGTGAATATAAGACATACAAATGAGAAAAGCATATTCACACTTACAACTGAGCAGATGAAACAATTACGAATAAAATGTTGGTATAAGGGGACATTGATCCCGCCTTAAATTAGTTCGTTTGCCCAGGTGAACGCAAGTAGCTTTGGGTGCTTTTAAAAGCAGAGAATATCAGTAACATAATTACATAAATATAAAATGAAAACAGTTCACTACGTCCCTCCCAAGATCGAATTCGTA
>NW_028234422.1:16873779-16876279 GCF_977035675.1 Penaeus japonicus
ACTGATGTGGTAAGGATAAAGAATTTCTCAGCAGCGAATCTCTCTTGTTGAAATATCTGCCTATTTGTAAACAAACTCAAATCAAGTTGAGAATCGCTTGTTCTTCAAAATATTAATCTTAGTCACTTTCTAGGAATAATACATATCATTACTGCATATGAAGATCTATTCTCGAATGTTAATTGTTCATATAAAATACTGATAATGATAATTAAAGTAAAAATGTCCGTGTGTCAATTTTGTGATAAGGCCACCCCCTTGTCACGGATGTAACGAATGCGGTAATATAGGACGCAAAAGCGCGGCACGTTCGCGTCAACTGCTTCAGGTTTACCAACCGTTCCAAAGTTAACCCATTCGGATGAATGGCACACGACAAATTCATAAGAGAAACTACAATCATAATTTTGGTATGAATCAGTCGTTGTACTTGTTACTAGTTAAAGAATTGACAACCATTTCACGAACGCGCTGTTGGTAATTCACTCTACGCTCGATCAAAACAAACGGGATGTGAGGGACCGTGGTGTTTATGAACAGATCTTCCTTATTTTATCTTTGTATATACTGTACATAATGCGCATTTTTAATATATCATGCATATAGATTTAATGGATACATATTTCATATAATTATATGCTTTAATTTTACGTCCCTGGACTACCTTTCATTTAACTTCACTCTCCTTCGAAAAGTCGCCAAAAGGTAAACAAACTCAAAATCAGCAGAGAATCCATGTTTTCTTAAAAGAGTTTGTGATCCGTGTCTAGGACAATGATGCCTAATATAACCAATATAGGTATTACTTTTCAAACGTAGTATGCTCATATGAAGTATTGGTAAGAAAAAGTACAGTAAAAATATGATTTTTTTCACTCGTGTAACTATCGTGACAAGCCTACCCCCTTGCCACGGAGTTTCCACGATTGTTCCAATACTTTCCACGCATTTGCCACGAATTTGCCACGCTTTTGCCGCGAACCCATAAGAGGCGCGCTTAGGGACTTAGAATATGGCTGGGAGTTTCCACGATTGTTCCAATATCTTCCACAACTTTGCCACACTTTTGACATGAACACGCGCTTCTAGAATACCAATCGTGGCATGTTTATGTCATGTACTCGGCGCACTAGGGACTTAGAATACAGAGGTAAGTACCATATAGAAAGAGTGACATCAAGATATAGAACATAAAGGCAAACTTATGAAGTTCTATCTTTAGTACTAAACTTCATCTTGATTCATTATAACCAATGGCCTGTGTCCTTATGAGTACCTAATATTATATACACATGTTGGTTCGTCACTCATGGCCCTAGCATGAGGCTAACTTAACAGAGCAGCATAGTATAATGCATTATAGGTAAAGTATTGTGCCCGCTTGCCGAATCAGGTCCTCAGTATGGCTAGCATGAAAGGCAAGGACATCACACTAGCCGCTAATATTGATGTTATCATATTGTTACATGCGAAAATGGTAGAATTGAGCATGGTCAAATGCTTCGTATTTACTCAAAGTGATTTTTTGTGGTAGGCATATGAAAGACAAAGATTTTAGGTGCTTCCACCTAACTGGCTCCTCCTGTCACCGCTTTGTTGACCCAGGGCTCGAGATGGGATTAGAGTGAGTAGGGTTTTTTTTTTTTTTAATTGGTAATTTCGAATGCCTGTCATGTTATGTATGAAAAAACTAGTGCCCCCTTTTAGTTTTATCTTAGTAAAAGTAGCCCAAAACATTCTCACCACTTATTTACTCAGATATTTTAGAATGTTGGCTAAATGGAATGGGTTCCAAGTGGCCTTTGTACATGCTAATATATAATTGTTCAAGTGATCTAGAATGGCTAAATAATGGGAAAAGGAACCTCTAGGGTCTTGGGCACCAACTTGCACTAACACTTCCTAAATTTGACTGTCTGTTGTTCCGGTTCTTGTTATGTTTCTTGATTTCTGGTCTGGCTGTCTCGTTTCCCGACTGATTTATTGATTTGTTTGCCTTCTTTCTAGGGTTCCATGTGGACCTTTTGGAAGTAGAATTAAAACACTTTGCTGATTTCCCTTTCTTACCATAACCTGGGTTACAACAATTGCAGCAGGTACTCTGCTAAGAATGACCTGATCCTCGCTCTCTGCGATGGTAACGTACATCAATAGTATGACCTGTCTTCTTACAATATGTACAGTAGAGCAGTTTTCTCTTGTGAGCACATCCCCTGAAGAAGGATGTGGATGGCTGAGGGCCATCTTGACAATGCTTTAGACTCCCTTGTCGAGCCCGGTTGTCGAACCTACTTGTCGAACGGCTCGAAGAGCTTTCAGACAGTACATCGAACCTCAGTGTGCCTCGTGCTTTTACTTTTTTTGTGCTGATGTTTCCCCTAGTAGGTTTGAAGCACAACTGAAGTTTGATGTTCGACACCCATTCACACGCTCGAACCGTTCGTTGGACAATGAAGCCCCGCCCACAAAAGTCAAGACGAGCCTGAAATTCATCAAGCCA
>NW_028234422.1:16886279-16888779 GCF_977035675.1 Penaeus japonicus
GAGTGAGGCTAGGGCACAGGCTTTATTGCAGGTCACTATAAACTGCAAAATTGTTATTCATTCGTTCAGCCAAAACCAATTCGGATGACTGAATTCTTATAGGGTCATTTTTTTCTATTAGATTGCTTTCCATTGTTAATTTTCATCTTGCAATTATATCAATTAGTTCTCATCAAGACTTGATATACATCGCCAGTTATGCATATTGCAAAATCAAAGTTATTGACCACTTTGAGCAGGCGTGTGTTTATTTTTGTTCCAACTTATCATTCTTTCACATAATCATGTTTTTTTACCGGAGATTACCATCTTAACAACATTGTTCTTTGTATGCTTGTTTATTTTCTTTCCATGTGTCAGTCTTTCAAGTTATTCTCCATTGCTGATCATTCCTCTTTAACGCAAAATATTCCTCTCTCCCCTTCCCTTCCTTGTACTTGTACTCCATAGCCCGGCAAATTACTTTCGCAAAAGACACAGCGTGAATAAGAATCCTAACCTCGCCTTTCCCCAGTTAAATCGACGAGGGTATGTTCAAGTGTCAAAAGGTAATACAGAACAGAGGGCGAGGATAAATGAGGTCTGAAAGAAACGTTGATGAACGGGGGGGAAATACAGGAGAGAGACTCGAGACTGCTAGAACTGCAGGGTAACAGAAATGTTAAAGCAAATGCTGGAATGATGAATGGAGAAGAACAGGTTGAGAAGAAAAAGACATATTGCTATTACCGAACTGAAATAAAGAATTAATTAAATGTAGTAATCTTAAATATAGAACCAACAGAACGTGATACTAAACGGTTTTCCTCTAAAATACTACGCTACCTCAATCCCATCTCACTCCTATGCACCAATCTGCATGCAAAACAAGGACGAGGATGCCACATGACCATAGCCGCTCCTAGAAATCGTGGTAATAACCTGCTCACGAATGTCACGTGATTTCGTATCCAGTGTTGCAAGAATTTTTGTATGTTGATCTTGATGTTTTCAATTTAACACGTTCGCTATTTTATCATCTAACAATGAGGGAATTCAGGAAACTACATGGTTCATAATGCTTGTTTGAAACTCGTACTGTATCTTTTCTGATTAGGGCAATAGTATTTACAGCTTAGAACTGATGACTCGATGACTATAATGACCTCTGATTTTTGGTTTCTTGCACGTTATGGTATGAATATGTGATATATATATACATACATATATATATATATATATATATATATATATATATATATATATATATATATATATATATATATATATATATATATATATATATATATATATATATATATTTTTTTTTTTTTTTTTTTTTTTTTTTTGGGGGGGGGGGGGTCTCATATTAAAAAAGTACCGCGTCGCTAAATCCCATGTTAGTATCGATGAATTCCTCTTACCCTCTACTCTTCAGATATAGTGAGTACGACCCGCGATTCGACCCTTATATCCCTCAATCTGTCCCGATAGGAGGGGAGGGCATGGAGAGGAAAATAGCAGGGTAAAATATGAATAACAATTGGTAATTACACGTAAATATGTCACTCAAACACTGCATCGCTTCTGATGGGAAAGTATGTCCATTAGTACGCTGACCACACTCAATGTAATTACAATGGAGCATAATGAGCCATCTACTGAGGGACATCGCTGGGATATGGGGCATTCTATGTCGGGCATTACATTCCATACTTCGGCAGTGGCGTTGGGAAAAGTCCACGATTGTATAAGCAGTCTTCAGGATTACATAAGCAAAGGCAGAAGTGTGTGGAAACATCAAACGTGGTTCATACTCGGTCGTGAGTGTGACAGCTACAGCCGCCAGCAATAAAACGCACGAGATATATAATCACTGGTGATGATTACAGATGTGATATGGTGGCAATAGCGCATATTTTTGTACCATTACTACATAAACTTAGGGTAAGTAGCACGAAATGCTCACACTTGGGGGATCCAAGGAGCACCATTCAAAGCCATCGGGACCAAGATACAGGGGTCGAGTCGCAGGTCATACGCACTTTCTATGAATAGTGAGTGAGAGGCATCAATTGATACCAGATTTATAGTAGTTAGCGACGCGGCACTATTCTGAATGTTAGCCTGAGGAATATTTGCGAAATAGATGGCAATGATATTTGCATCGATATAACTAACAATATTGATCTTTGCATTGATAGCAAGATAATCCTAAACATAGTGGTAATGATAATGCTACTGATGATGAGGATCATAATGAGCATAATAATAATCAAAATAATATTGATGATTTTGATAATTGTATTGAACCCTGATGTCCACCTGGCTCTAAATTCATTAATGCTGAAATACCTGTTGAAAATGGCCCATTTAATTTTTTTTCTTTTCTTTTTTTTTACTTGCATATTTTTATTTTTTCGTGTGAACCTTGAAATTCTGTATGTGTCTTAAATTTGCATTTCAACATTTGTCTTATGATTCTAGTAATTAATTTTTTACATTTTATTCCAGTCATCAA
>NW_028234422.1:16903779-16906279 GCF_977035675.1 Penaeus japonicus
CACCGTTACTTATTAATATCATTATCCTTATCTCATTTATCAAATCATCAACCTCAAGTGAAATTTGCATGTCTCGATAGATGCTGAGAGACACGAAAGTTGAAGTTGAATATTTTCCCACAAAGGTTTGAATTCTAAAAAAAAAAAAAGTTTCTCAAGCAGACGATATTTAGGAAAAAGAGGAACAAAAAGTATGGATATATTATGTATGCACATTTATATGCATTTATACACATAAACATATGTGTGTGCGTGTGTGTGTGTGCGCGTGTGTGTGTGTGTGTGTGTGCGTGTGTGTGTGTGTGTGTGTGTGAGTGCCAGATTCTTATGTATTATTTAGGATTGTTCAAAGTTGGATAAACGAAACACTGAATTACTTGACAAAATATTTACTGATAACACTAGAAATACAAAAACAAAACTGAAATGATTGTGAAATTCACACACAAAAAAAAAACAAATGAAACAGAACCATACAGTAAAAAAAAAAAAAAAAAAAAAAAAAAAAACATTGGCACATGAAAAAAAAAAGGAAGGAAAAAGAACGTCACACTCGCAAACATACAAAAACGAATTAAATGAATTAACAAAAGGCAACGGATAATAAACAAATACAAAAAGGAACGAATCATAAAACCATACACAAAACAAAAACAGAAGATAGGGTAATACTTTGTTATTGCTATCTATATCACTTATTTTAGGATGTACCGAGGAATCTTCATAATATTGATCTTGGAATTTCTTTTCAGGACGCCTCTGAGAACTGGCCCTTGTCGAGAGTAAGGTCTTAATCAAATCAAATAACAACTTACAATATATGTATATGAATCCCAGTGATAATAAATCAAATGCGTACTTCGCAATGTCATATTTAGTAAGGCAACGCACCTGCGGTAATACTAATCAAATGATAAAACTATATATTTCTTACCTCACCAGCCAAGAATTAGTGCAATAATGACTCAAGGTGTGGGATCAAAATGAAATAAGGTTCGAATGGCTCCACCCTCCACCAAAATACTGAGCAGGCGAACCTAATATTCGAACAAAACTTTGATTAAAAAATGCTACCCTTCACAATATAAACATACATACATACATACATACACACACACACACACACACACACACACACATATATATATATATGTATATATGTATATATATATATATATATTATGTATATATATATATTTATATATATATATATATATACACATATATATATACACATACATATATACATACATTCATATATATATACATGCATGCACACACACACACACACACACACACACACACACACACACACACACACACACACACACACACACACACACACACACACACACACACACACACACGTGTGTGTAGTTATTACCATAATTGCCAATATGTTACATTAGTATTTACATCACTATTACATTAATACCATCATGGACATAGCTATCGTTCTTATTATGATAATTGTTACTATAATTATTATCATTGTCATTTTTTGCTGTTAACTTGTTCGTAATTTATCGTTGTATTAATCTGCCTATTTTTCATGATGAGTTGTGATTATGATCCAAACAGTGATCAATGAATTTAATAATATTGCAACATTGTTGAATTCTCAACACATCTGAAGTAGATAGAAAATCGGAACACTGGTTTATCTATTTGACTTATCTATGTCAAAAACAGGGAATCTTATTTTTCGTAAATGATTGTAACATAATACTAACACAATATATCAACAGATTATATCAAATCTTAAAGAGCTGAAAAATGATTAAATTCCGAAACTTATTACAGAATCTCCCTAAAATTAAACGAAAATACAAGCATAGCTCCAGACAACTCGGTCCCTAATCTGATAAGACTGGCATTGCCAATGGCTTTGTCCTCGACCCTGAAATCCTGAATGCTTATTGCATTCACTCACCCAAATGGTACATAGTCTCTTGCAACGGAATTAGAATTAGCTGCGGCGGCCAACTACCCTTTAGCCTATAAACACTCCACTTAACTTATCCTTGTTCTTTGGATTCTCCGTGGCACTCGGTAGGAACCTGTTTCTAAGACAGTATTTCGAAGTTTTATTCATATGAATCAATGAAAAGATCAGTGAAAAGGATCGATGTTATCAGGTAATGTCTTTGTTTGAGATATACAGTGTATATGCTAACCTTAAGATGAAATCATGGTGAATCTCGAAACTGCTGTCTCGTCTTTCAACAACCCTCCTGCACGTTCAGTGTTTTCTTTGCATGGCATCAACATCCATCAAGTGCAGTTTGATGATGTGGAAATGTTTTTTATTTTTTCTACTTTTTTTAATTATCATTTTTTAATGCATTTTCTCTTCAGCTATAAATCTTACCAGTGATTACTGCTGTTACAGTGAAATTGGTGATGGTAATGATAGTCATAGCAAAGATAATTACATTAAGGATAATTTATAATCAAAATAAAAGTATAATTCTCATTATTAACATTATTAGAGTTTTAC
>NW_028234422.1:16978779-16983779 GCF_977035675.1 Penaeus japonicus
TAAGTAAATGAATGAATGAATAGATAAATAAAATAAACAAATAAAAATAGATAAATAAATAAAACGATAAATAGAATAAAAGTCGCATACCATAATCATCTACCTGTGATTTGATAATAGCTAAAATATCATTTCCTTCTACACCTTCTGATTAACATACATTAATAATGTAATTCGTATAGGTAGTTTTGATAAATTTCTTGAGCGACTTTTTTTTCTTTTCTTTTCTCTCTCAAACTTTCTTTCAAATCATTTCTCTTTATTATTAATTTACCATTTCTTCCAGGATTTTTTTTTACCGAAGAAAAAACTGACAGCATTATATGTTTCTTAACCCCATTATTTCACTCTTTTTACCTATCCAATTTTTTCTCCCATTTGATTTTATTCTTCCCTTCAAAAACTTTTACGTTTATTCATAAGCAATTTGCCTTCAAATTGATTACACAACATTCTATATTTTACTTTTTTCCTGCATAAGCTTTCCTAACTTCTCTCCCTTACCCCTTATCCCTTATCCCTTACCCCTTACCGTCCTATTCTCCTAAGATCTTCGGCAATCTTCGTTCTTTTCTCTATTTCAATTCTTTGAATGTCAATGTTTAGCTACAGGTCCGATCAATACATACATTTTCCATTAGTTGATATTATTATTATCGTATTATTGCCTGCTGTATTTTCCGTTCCCTGGGTCTTCGGATCCGTATTTACATTATTTTTTCTTATCATACATTTAGTTTACCCTCTACATCCATCGCGTGCACATTGTGTGTGTGTGTGTGTGTGTGTGTGTGTGCGCGCGCGCGTGCGTGCGTGCGTGCGTGCTGTAATGCAGGTATTTCCTCAAAACACCGATATTACCGGCCACGGCATTTACGATTAAAGGTGCGTCAGTGATTTTACTCTTATGGTGACATCATACTGCATAGCATGTCTTAGGTAAAATTATGTTCAGCATCCCCTGTTAATGAGAAATTATTTTTAATGATATTACATCAATCACTTCGATGATAAAGGTTTATCCCAGAAAATGTTAGTATAAGTTTAAGCATATAGTACAAGTTCTTCACCAAATCATGTATTGTGGTTAAATGATCTAAGGTGAGCAGTGTTCCCATGCCGGTGGCGCCGCGCACGACCGCCACTATGTCGCAGTGTCTACCATCATGTCTGGGGTTCCCGTTACGAACCTCCATCCTCGCGCCATTCCTCATCTCGTGTGTGTGTGTACGTACGTGTGTGTGCGTGTGCGTGCGTGTGTGTTTGTGTGTGTGTGTGTGCGTGTGTGTGTGTGTGTGTCCGTGTGTGTGTGTGTGTGTGTGTGTGTGTGTGTGTGTGTGTGTGTGTGTGTGTGTGTGTGTGTGTGTGTGTGTGTGTGTGTGTGCGCGCGCGTGCGTGCGTGTGTGCACTCCTCTGCGTGTAGATGAATAGATAGATAAATATTCATGTGTGTAGATGTGTGTGGAAACACTCCTCTATGCTTATATGAATAAATGTATAGATATAATTGCGTATGCGTGTCTTATTCTTTGGTGTAATAGCTCTTAATCTCCCTTGCAATTATGAATTCATATTTTACGGTGTAAATAACAAAAAATCAGCAACATGTTTATAGCGTGAGAATTGTTCTCTTCAGTTCAAATTTCACTTTACGTAAGTCTTCCACATCCACTCCGTTTCTGAAATAAACATATATATATTTTTTTCATTCTTCCATTCCCAAAATTTCCCATCCATTTTCATTTTCCTCATCTCCTTCTCCCATCCCCTATCCCTGCCTTCCATTCTGTCATTTCCACTCTCGCTAATGAGTGACGCTTCGCAAATCAACATTTTTTTTTTCTTTTCTTCTTTTTAAGCAGAATCCGTTTGCAGGTGAAGTGACTAATGTGATAAAGTGTTGCTTTGATCATTCGCTTTATCTCTTTAATTAATTTTATTAATGTAGAAACAGTAGCCTTGGATATTACATGTTATTTACGATATTCTAAATTTTTAAGTCCTTTGTATCCCATTAGATTTTGGTGAATTTTTGTTCTTGCATTCTGGAATCTAGGAATTGTTTATTATTATTTTTTAGTCCCGTTTCTACTTATTATTGTCATTCAAAATGTGATTATTTTTGGTCATGAGATTTATGAATAATTGGTATCAATATTTACTACTTTTACCATCAGTAACTGCTATTATTATAGTCATTGTTACCGTTATCATTATTATTCCCTTTTCAAGTGACTGATTATCCTTCCCTGTTGTAACATACCAT
This sequence comes from Penaeus japonicus, assembly GCF_977035675.1. Taxonomy (NCBI): domain Eukaryota; kingdom Metazoa; phylum Arthropoda; class Malacostraca; order Decapoda; family Penaeidae; genus Penaeus; species Penaeus japonicus. The sequence continues at coordinate 16,981,046 of NW_028234422.1, forward strand.
TGAATCTATTCAATTATTAATCTAAGCTGAATTCATGACAAAGAATATATATATATATATATATATATATATATATATATATATATATATATATATATATATATATATATGTGTGTGTGTGTGTGTGTGTGTGTGTGTGTGTGTGTGTGTGTGTGTGTGTGTGTGTGTGTGTGTGTGTGTGTATGTGTATGTATGTCCACGTGTGTGTGTGTATGTGTATGTGTGTGTGTACACATAGGAGCATGTGCTGCATACCCAGAAACCAGTGCACAAGAATATTTTTTTGTAACACAAACGAATATATACACAGTATCGAGCAACACAGCTTTGTCCATGGAAATTAACACTTGTAGAAGTTCATTTTGTTGATGACTATTTCTGTTATAAATTGTATACCTAATACCAAAGTTAATCAAGCTCAATTTTCTCTTTGTACGTTTGTCACTGTCATTTTCTGCCATCATATAGTTCCACATTTTTTTGTAATTCTCTCATGAAACTAATTTCCTCCGTCGTTCATTTCAACTATTTAACTCTTTACCTCTTCTCATCAAAATATTCCAGTAGTCTATTCAGTACTCTGCTGCCCTCTTCCTTTCCTTCTCTAGTCTTAAATCCTACTCCTGTTTAATATCCTTTCGAAAATTCATAGTTTTGACTTCAAGGATTCTATTTTTTTTTTTTTTTTTTATGTTTTCTCTTTTCTCTTCCCCTTGTTATTTCACTCCCTCCCCTCTTCTCTGTTGTAAACCATTTATCTTTCTTTTATATCAGTCCTTATCTTTGCCATCCTAACTCCTTACACTCACTCCCTTAATAAGTGAGGAATAACGTTTTATTTAATTGCATTTTCGACAAAGTTGGCGCTTGCGAAAAAAAAATTCCCTACCTGAAAAGAACAGCTCTTTTAATCCATAAGAACAATCTTTTGCAGTAATAAAGCCTTCAACTTAAGGCAACTTTTGCAATTTCTAAATATTTCTTTAATAAACTCCAACGTTTTTTGTTTTTATTTCTGAACAAACCAGGCTCTTATATTTTTGTTTTATTTCGTATTCCTCCTTCTCTTTACTGTTTGTTGTGTTCTGTTAAGTTATTTCTTTCATTAAACGAAATCAAAACTTACTTAAAAGATTCAGAATAGGCAACTCATGGCCAGATGTTTTCCATTATCGTGAGATTAAAATGCCGTGGAGGCTGAATCCTTGCCAGAAGCCAAGCCAATATCTTTCTAAATGCACTGTTGGACATGACAAAGGTTGCTTGGTATATCACAAAAGTTTATTTTTACGCCGTACCTCCAGTGATAGCATCTTTTGCCGAATATTGTAGGTTTATTTTTCATGTCCGTTGTGCCCTTTTGCTATGTCTTCTTATCGTCTCTGTATCTTTTATCTTATCGACCCTGTTAGTTCTATATCATCCCTATTATAAATGCATGATCAATATAATCACTATCTCTTCGGAACACTCTTTCTTAATTTTAAAGTTGTATCAAAATTGCCGTTACGGGAATTCACGTATAGCTTTTCAATTGGTGCTTGTATTGTATCTTTCTTTTTTTTTTCTTTTTTTTTTTAGCCTTGAGAGAAATTTGGTCGTTTCGGAAAATGAATTCAGTCCGATTACACGATACCGATTTCAGTAATAATGGGCGAATTAAATGAACAAGATCTCAATCATTTATATAATATGCAACTAATACCCGCTCGTGTTCACATTTCCAGCAGAGACATCAGCCTGTCGGGTAGCCGTCCGTGTGATTGTCTCTTCATTAACGCGCTTTCGTATTAGATTAAGGATTCAGTTTTTTTTTTCGTTTTTGGTTTAGTATAGGTATTTTCTGCTATATAATTAATTTTGAAGCAATTTTATATTGGTCGTACAAACACAGATATAAAAATGGGGAAGATGAAGAAAAAACGAACACATCAAGAAGGGAAAATATATATGGAGAAAGAAAGAGAGAGAGAGAGAAACAGGCAGAGACAAAAACAGAGACAGACAGAAAGCAAAGAAAAAGGAATAAGGAGGAGAAGAAAATAGCAAAATGACATCGATACGATGAAGAAAAGTCATAAATGTGAATAAAAAAAACATCTTAAAGGACAGCAATAATGTCATGAACCTTAACCCTAGTAAGTTGCAGATTTCAACATACATATTTTTTATCATTTCTGTGTAATCATTGCTTCATCCTCGTTATGTATCGTGTTTCGTTATAGCTACTATTTTCACACACACACACACACACACACACACACACACACACACACACACACACACACATATATATATATATATATATATATATATATATATATATATATATATATATATATATATATATACATATATATATATATATGTATAGGGTGTATATATATATATTAATATACATATATATATACATATATGAAAAAAAAAAAAATTTATATATATATAAATAATAAAAATAAATATATATAATATAATTTTATAGTGAATATATAAACAAATATATACATATATATATATATAAATAAATATATCTATATATATATAATATAAATATAAATTATATATATATATATGATGTAAAAGTAAATATATATATATATAATATATATATATAAATAATATATATATACAAATATACATATATTTTCAAATATATATTATAATATTATTATAAATATATATAAATATTTTATTATATATATAAAAGTTAATATATATATATATATATATATAT
>NW_028234422.1:16988525-16993525 GCF_977035675.1 Penaeus japonicus
AAATACACAATATATGCATATACATATATACTATATATATATATATATATATATATATATAATACGATATACTATAGTATATATATAATGTAGATCATCACACCATACAAATACACACATTTCAGGCATATACATATATATATATATTATATATATATATATATTATATATAAATACGTATATAGTATAGTATATATATATATTACAATATATATAGAAGCATACATAAATATACATACATACATAACATACATAACATATATAGTATATATATATATATAGTATAAATTATATATATTCATAATCAAGTTGATTGAAAATTTTTTAATATATATATAATACTATATATATCATATATATTTATAAGTATTTATTTACTTTATATGTGTGTGACGAGACTATTCATACATATATTATATATAAATATATGCGATATATATATATATACTCAAGCGTATTAATATACTTATATAACAATATATATTATATATAATATATATTCTACATATAGAAGTATATATATAGAGCGTAGTATATATATAATAAATAGATATTATATAATATATAGATATCTATACCTACATAACATATATATATATATAGATATATATATATAGGTGGTCATTATATAATCTATAATATATAGTATATATTATATATATAGAGAAGAGAAGAGAGAGAAGATGTCAGAGAGAGAGAGAGGGAGAGAGAGAGAGAGAGTAGAGAGCGTGACAGTAGAGAGAGAGAGAGAGATGCGTTTGTATTGTAATATACTATATATAATATATAGATATATAATATATTGTATATATATAGTATGGTAATATATATAAGATTATATATAATATATATAATTGTATATACATATAGATATATTACATTATATAAATACATAAATAGTTACTAGTCATATATTTATATATATATATATATATATATAGTAGAGCTGTAAAAGGAATATATATAATATATATATATATAAATATAGATTATATATATCTATATATATATATATATATGTATATCGCAAATAGTATATACATATATAAATACTATTTAATATATATAGTCTATCTATATATTATAATAGTATATATAAATATATATATATAAATATATAGATGTGTGTTAGTGTGTGTGTGTGTGTGTGTGTGTGTGTGTTTTGTACACAGCACACATCACACACACACAACATTCATATAAATGTGACAATATATAATCTGGCAACGCGTAGGAGAGGGTCAATGGTCTAAGGACGATGCGCGACGATATTAAGTGTATGATTATGTATAACCGTGATTAAGTGTCACACAGCATAAGTATAAATATCTGAGTGATGTCTATGTTGCATATAACGGCCCGAAATAGATAAAGCGATATTACACAAGTGTTATAGAAATTTAGAAAAAAGAACGAATGCCACAGAAAGCTATTTATTTCAGAGGCATGAGATTGCCTAAAAAGGCACAATATAAGTTTTAAGTTTTTTTTTATATTTTTTTGGTTTTTTTTTGTGGTGATGTTTTTTTTTATCCATCTCTCCATATTATAATGATTTGCAAGATATACAAACATAGTTAAAAATGATCAGTTGAGTGATGCTGAATATATTCCTAATATAAAATTATACTATCCAAGCAAACCAATAGAAAATGAGTCAAACATCGCATCCACGTATCCCATAGATGTCACGCCAGTGCCAGTGCCAAGGGTCAAAGGTGACCAACTACCATTCACCATCTGGCTGAGTAAAATCAATTGCTAATTCGTGAGTACATTATAGTATAGGATCAGATATGTCATATTTTCAGGTTCATAAACCTAATCATGCAACTACACTGGGTATCAGTCAGAAAAATTATTCCTAATTGAAGTCGAATCCCAAGCGATGGCATCCCTAACGGCTAAGGTCACATGGGGACACTCATACAGAACAGGTACCAACTAGCAAATTTCTATCAGAAATGTTGCGATATATATATAAATATATATATATATATATATATATATATACATACATATATATATATATATATACATATATATATATATACATACACATATACATATACCATTCCCTTCTATATATATTTAAACAAATTATGATACATGGGCACATTATAATTCACGTGTGTGTGTATGCACGTGTAGACGCTGTTATATATGAGTGTTATGTATATACATACGGATGTAGACATCTGCTTGGAGTATGTGTATAATTGCATATTTGTATATTTATATGTGTCTACGCTGTGCATGCACGGGAACAATCTATGTATAAAAATGTACATAAGTGCGGGCACGGAGGCGAGCATAACCATGCAAGCATGCATTTTTGCATAGGCCCTGCACATGTATATAAACAAATGTCCAATCTCACGAGAGTAAACTGAGAGGTAGTGAGATAGATCGGGGATACTTACATCTCCAAATAACACACGAGACTTACCCAAACCGGTAAGTGGGGGTAGCAGGCCCCATCCCTCTTAAATATGATTTCCCAGTCAATAAAACGGCCCTTATTCCCCGGAAGCGAAGGAGCCCCTGGTCACAGCGGCGATCAGGATTGTTCTGAAGCAGAGGGTGCTAAAAATATCCGGTTAGACCCCGGCCGCCTGAAGATGATGAGTTTGTGCACATACAATGTAATGACTCTGAGAACTGAATCTAATCTTTTGACACTGCTTGAGGAACTTTCATTTATTAAACGGGATATTAAAGGACTTTCTGAAGTTAGAAGACTAGGCAAAGAACAGAAATTACTAAATGATGGTCAGTTACTATATTGAAGAGGTTAACCCCTGGATAGCAAACAAAAATTAGGAGTAGGTTTCTTAGTTCACAAGCGCCTCAAAAAGAATATTAGGGAATACTATAGTGTGAGCGAAAGAGTAGTTTCTGTAATACTGAAACAAAACAACAGATATAACCTACAAATTATCCAAGTATACGCTCCTACCAGCAGTCATAGTGATGAGAATATAGAGAGCTTCTATGAAGATGTGCATGCAGCTACTGATAGAGCAAAATCCCATTTTACTGTGATTATGGGGGATTTTGATGCCAAGATAGGAATAAGGGAAGATGGAGAAACCTTGGTTGGGAAACATGGAATAGGCACCAGAAATGAAAGAGGGCAAAGGCAAATAGAATTCGATGAAGCTCGACCCCTTAAAATTATGAATACATTCTTCGAAAAGAGACCCGGGAGGAAATGGACATGGAAATTGCGACCATTAAAAACGAAATTGACTTCATAATCACCATAGGCGCGACATTGTACAAGACTAACCGTATCATATAGTAAATGTCGGTAGCGACCATAGACTGGTCAGAAGTAGAGTAAAATTACAGCTAAGAAGGGAACGAAATAAACTCATACGGAAGCTTCTCGTTAATCTAACTAAGATTAAGAATAAGGTGACGGAATTCAGTCTTAACATCCGAAACAGATACTCAGCTCTCGAAGATCTTGACATAGACCAAATGTACGACCAATTCAGTGAGATATTGAAAGAATCTCCACTTGAAATATGGGGTAAAGAAGAAAAAGAAAAGTTGAGTAAGCTTTCGGGAGAGGCAAAAGAGCTGATGAAACAGCGTTGGGACAATTTAACATACTAAAAATAAATGAAGCTCTGTTTTCCAGCACCAGCAACAAAGAGGAGGCTCGAAATAGGGGAAAAACAAATGTATGCAGTAAAGAAACCCTATGGAGAGATGACATACAATAAGATGAAATTATCAAAGTAATGGAAGACTTCTATTCCGACCATTGGAGTCGTCCCAAACATTATGGTAGAGGAAGTAGAAAGGCTCTAAATGGCATGAAAAGAGGAAAACACTAGATGGCATTAGTGTAGATCTAATTCAAGATGCAGGAGAGATTGCGGTAGTAAAACTGGCCAATTTTTTAAACAAATGTATAAGTACCGGTAAAACTTAAATCCTGGAAAAACGCAATAATAATTTTAATACACAAAAAGGGGGACACAAAAGACTTGAAGAATTACCGACCTCCTCCTTTCAGTAATCTATAAACTGTTCACAATAATCATCACAGCCCGTATCACCGATACATTAGATTCAAAATAACCCAGGGAACAGGCAGGGTTCCGCAGTGGATTCTCAACTACAGACTATATCCACACACCCAAATAAGATGGAAAACAAACGAATTTAGGAAGCCCCTGTGTATGGCATTCATAGATTACGATAAAGCATTCAACTTGGTATAGATAGCAGCAGTATTAGATGCAATTCGTAAACAAGGAGTAGAGAAATTTTATTGCAGATTATTAGAGTACATAAAAAGAGATGACACAGCGACCATCAAAATGCACGCAGAAACCAATAAAATACCAATAAAAAAGAGTGTTAGGCAGGGTGACACCATATCATCGAAGCAGTTTTCAGCTTGCTTGGAGGAGGAATTAAAAAAGGGATTAAAATGGGGGATGAACACTTAAGCAACTTAAGATTTACAGATGACGTTGTTCTTTTCGGGGAGTAAGCAAATGAATTACAACAATTACTAAGTGATTTGAAATTGGAAAATCTGAAGATTGACCTTAAAATGAACAAAACAAAAAGACTAAAGTCATGTTCTACAGTTGAACTCATGTTATGCAAAGACAAATACAGGGCGAGGTACTAGAAACAGTGAATGAGTATGTATGTTTAGGCCAACTCATCCAGACAAATACATGCTGCAAAGCCACGATAAAACGACGAATATGGCTAGGATGGAGTGCCTTCAGTACACATAGTAATATATTACGAGGTCATCTGCCACTATGTCTAAAGAGAAAGATTTTTGACCAATGTGTCTTCCCCGCCATGATATATGGGTCAGAAACATGGACTACGACCAAGGCACTCAAAAGGAAATTAGTAAGTGCTAAAAAAAAACACATGGATCAGGCAACAAATAAAAGTAGAGGATAAACTTAAGAACATTAAGAAGAAAATGGCAATTAGAAGTGCATATATATCGGAGA
>NW_028234422.1:17003525-17012843 GCF_977035675.1 Penaeus japonicus
AGACAAACGGATTGGGAACAAAGAAGTGAAGTGTCTGTAATTAAAAGAAAAGAAAAAAAAATGTGTAGATAGTTGTGAACAAACAGTGCCAAAGCACAGTATCACGTATAATCAATCACTATTATATGTGTATATAACATCCGTGGAAAATCCGTCAGGTGGAGCACAAGGATATTCATGATGAGGGTTCAAGAGGTCTGAACTTTATTCTTTCTGTCCTTGCAAAACTTGCATGGGGGGGACCTTTTTCTGATTTTTGTGAGATCTGAATATTCCTCCTCACCTACGATTCCGTAGCACATCTACATAGTCTAACAGCTGTTGCTAAAAGGATGAAAGAGTAAGACAGCGTCGAGCATCGGCTACACACCTAATGAAAAGATCTTCTTTTTTTTTCTTTTTTTTTTTCGCCGGCGGTTTAGAGCAAACAAGAGAATTGCATATAAGTGTATATCTTAAGCAGGAGTGAAGTGAACCCTAATGGGACAAGAGCACAATGCTGGAAGTGCAGGCCGGACAAGAGGGCTGAATGGTAGTCAAGTTCGTTATGCTTAAAAAGTAGGAAAGTTTCTTAGAAATCTCTAGCACATGAAGCGCGATCTCAACGTGCGGTCCTCATTTCGATATATTGTGTTGGCGATATATGGGCCACACCGGCTCTTCTTTAGTCATTTATCACTTTTTCTTTTTTTTCTTTTCCATCTCACTTCTATTCTTGTATCTGCATTCTATATTTCGAAATTAGTTTCTTTATCTATCTATCTCAATTAAAGACTCATTTCTTTACTTACACATTGCTTTAAAATTCTTTCTCATTCTTCTTTGTTGCTTCTGGAATTAGTGATACTGAAGTATAATGATTTGCAGTGAATTCCTGGTATCATTCTTTCACGATTCTTCATTGAAATTCTCTTTTGTGATACAACTTTCCAGTGTTCTATTTTGTTTTGTATAATTGGTGTCAATGCCTTTAATATAAGTAAAAAAAGGTTTTTTTTATATTATCATTATTACTATCTCAGTAAAAACACAGCGGTACCAATGACAGTAAATAATAAGGTCACTTAACGTCGTAGATTTTTTATACATCATTTTACATATTTATACATATTCATTACATTTTCATCTATTTATTTTATCTATATATATCTTAATACATATACATATAAATGTATGGTTAATGAAATAAATAAGTAAATATATATGTATTCGTGATGAGAGGTGTGTGTGTGTGTGTGTGTAAGTTATGTGTGTGTAAAGAAATAGAAATAAATAAATAAATATAGATACATATTATATATATATATATATATATAATATATATTAATTATTATATATATATGTAGCTATATATAATTACGAGCGTAGTATATATATATATATACATTATATATGTATATATATATATATACATATATTTGTGTGTATGTATATCATATAAATTATATATATTAATATATATATATATATATATATATATATATATATATATATATATATATATGTGTGTGTGTGTGTGTGAGTATTTATGTATATACATACATATATACATATGTATATAAAGGATATAATATATGATATTTATTTATTTTATATGCATATATACGAAATACATGAAGGGAAAAATGAAAGTCTAACTGGTAATCAATTTTTTTTTTTTTATTTTGGGGGGTGATATCTATCATAGTTACACATCTAGATCAGTAGGTTCCTAAACAAGGTGGGAGGGGGGCGCTCCCCCAGGGAGACTTTAAGTAGATAGAAATAATAAAGGGGCGCATAGCGTGAGGTCATATCTACTCAAATATCATTGTATGATAACGAAGTGAAATCATTCCAAGAACAAGTATCACTGCCTTACATGAACTACACGTGCCAAGTCCATGTCGCCCCAACCCGTTTTCTATTCTGTTTGCTCTCCTCGAACGTGTTTTGTTTCATTCGTTCATTCAACACTTAAACAAAAACATCTCTGTATTCCTTCCGCGGAATAGTGCTGGTATATAGATTCAAAGAAAACCAAAAATTGAGGGTAATTCTCATATAATACAAAAAGAGGGAGGCGGGGAAAGTATGGGTTTGGCTGAGTGAAGCGGAAAAGAGGCGAAAAATGTCTATCATAGTTTGGGGGCACCCTTGATCTTGATGTTCAATTCTGAATCTCTAAAAATTGCAATGAAAATGTATCGTATATGTATCAATCATTTTGCCACTTGATCATTATTGTTTATATGTGCTGATTATTGTTATTATCATTATCTAATGTTATGTGTATTATCATTCATATATATACGATATATACGGACTGTTCTTATGGGAGCCTTTGAATCATGTGTATTTTTTTTATTGAGATGAATTTTTCGATAGCAGTTATACGTTGTGATCCAATTCCTAATCCAATGGGAACACCTGGTTTTTTTTTTTTTTGGTGTTTATATTTGATCATCGTTTCTTTTATTTCAATATATGAGAAAAAAAAAACAAACAGTGATGTTAAAAAAATCAAAGAACCCATACACACACAGACAACGACAAAACTACCACACACCAACACAATTCTGGTGTACAAAAAATTATTATATATATATATTATATAACTATAATAAGCGTATGATATATATGATACATTATAATATATTATATATATATTTATATATATATATTTATATAACTATAAATAAATGAATAAATATATATGATTAAGATCTATATATACTAAAATATATATATTTAGATTATTTATATAAAATAATAAATATAGATATATATATTTTATTTATATATTTTATTTTATATTTATTTATCTATATGTTATGTGTGTTATACTTGTGTGTATTCTTTATTATATTTATATATATCTATATATTATATTATATATTTATATATATATATAAATATAATATATATTAAAATATAATATTTTAAAAAATTATATATATACGTTACACTGTTATATATGCATATATCTAAGCTACACTTTTTAAACTATCTACATCTCCTCTCTCTATATATAAAAAACACCCCACCCTACCCACGACAGACGAACACCAACACACACCACAAAATTATAAAAAATATATATATATATATATATAATAATATATAATAAAAATATATATAATATATAAAATTTAAAAATAATATAAATATATAATATATAGCATTCAAATACCCCAAAATATTTTTTATACAACGTACATCCCAACACACACACACACCAAAAAAAAAAAACCAACACAACACACCACAAAAAACCCCCCACCACACACACACTTATATATTTTTTAAATATTATTATGTTGTGTGGTGTTTTGGGTTGTGTTGTGGTGGGGTGTGTGTGCATATAAAGTTATATATTTTATATAAATATTAATAAAATAAATTAAAATATATATTATATATTTTTGGTGGGTGTGTGTGTTGTTGGTGTGTTTTCCCTGGGGGGGTGTGTGCGTGCTATAAAGTTATATTCATATATATATAAAATAATATATAAAATTTTAATATTAAATAATAATGTATTATCCCCTAACATATTTGTATAATATGTAATTTTACATAAATAATATATTAAAATTATAAAATTTTTATATACAAAAATTTAATGAAATATCTTCTAACATTATATACAAAAGGGGGCCAGAGCGCAAAACATAAAAGCATCATTCTTGCATAGGTTGCACATGTATATAAACAAAATCCATTTCAATAAAAATAGACCGAGAGGTATGAAAGATGGGGGATACAAATCTCCTAAAACCATAAGACAACTAAAACCCCGGGTTTTGGAGTTTAAAGGTACCTCCTGATTAAAATTTACTCCCCTTTCCCTTTGTACAATTAAGCCCGGTAGACGAGAGTATCAGGCCCCACCCCTCTTAAATATGATTTTCCAGTCAAAAAAAAAAAAAAAAAAAAAAAAAAAAAGGCCCCCAATTCCCCGGAAGCGAAGGGGCCCCCGGGTCAAAAGCGGCGAGGGGATCTTTCTGGAGCAGTGATGCAAAAAAATACCCGATTAGACCCGGCTCCCAAAAAGTTTAAAATTTGGCCATCAAGTAAGGACCTAGAACAGAATCTGATCTTTTGACATGTTGGGAACTTCTTTTATTAAGTGGGATATTGGGGACTTTCAAAGTTAGATGACTAGCGAAGAACAAATTTAAAATATGGACTTACTTATTGGAGAGGTAAACCCTGTATAGAAAAACAAGAATTAGGAGTGGGTTCTTATTCCAAGCGCCCAAAAGAAAATTGGGGAATCTTCATGTAAGCAAAAGAGTATTTTCTGTAAACTGAAACTAAACAACAGATATAACTAAAAATTACCCAAATTAACGCATCTAGTGATAATGAGATAGAGAGCTTCTTTAAGCTGTGCATGAGCTACCCATAGAGCAAAAACCCTTTTAACGTGATTATGGGGGGTTTAAAAGCCAAAATAGGAATAAGGGAAAAATGTGAAACCTTGGTTGGGAAAAAGGAATAGCACCGAAATGGAGAGGGCAAGGGTATAGAATTCGCTGAAACTTAATCCCCTTTAAAATAAAATATATAATATAATATAATATAATATATAATTTTAAATTTTTTAATATATTTATTAAAATTATAAATTTTTAAATGTAAATAATTTAATAAAAAAACTTTTAAGGTATAAAAAAAATTACATTTTAAAATTTGTATAAGTTTTAATAATTTATACATATATAAAAGCATATTAATATATTTTAACATATATGAAAACATATATAATATATATATATATATAAATAAAAATATATAATATACATATCAGTATATATAGTAAACCTTGCAATGAAAAAGACACACATATATGTATATATTGTAAGTATATCTAAGATATTATTAATAATAAGAAAAATCTAATATATGATTAATAATATATTATAAACATATATATGTATATTATGTATATAAATAATAAATAATATATATTATATATATAATATATACATATGTATATTATTTTTATATATACATAGAGAGAGGGAGAGAGGAAAGAGAGAGAGAGAGCGAGAAGAAAAAAGAGAAGAGGGGGGGGGGGGGGGGGGAGAAAAAAACACAGCAAAACAACCGGGGTTCTTGATTATAAATATCGGGGAAAGAAAAAAAAGTCAGCAAACGATAACAGAATACCGCTGGTGAAAAACTGACTTTTTTTAATAATCAGGGAAGGAACATGTTTGTTCCCCTAACGTTTGTTAAGAAGGTTTTTCTTCGATTTGTTAGGACCCCCTGGGAAGGAATCGGTCGTGTGTGCTTTACACAGTGTATGCGGGGAATATCCTATTCAACTAGGTGGGTCAGGTGGGGGTGGAGGAAAGGAGGGAAAAAATGCTAACTTTGAAGGGCGAACAAAAAACGGTCCGGGCTAGTGGTATTCACTGAATAAAATTATTCTGACCTAAAGGATTTGCTGATTTTTAAAGGGGTCAGACAAACGGAGGGAAAAAAAAGTGAAGTGTCGTAATTAAAAAAAAAAAAAAAAAAAATGTGTAAAAATTTGACAACAGCAAAGCACAGTACATTAACAATCACTTTTAAAATTGTTTATAAACACCCGTAAAAATCGCAGGTGAACAATTATCATGATGATTCAAGATCGTTTTTCTTCCTTCAAAACTTGCATGCTTCTGATTTTTTTTGTGAGACGAATCCCCACTCGTACACACGCAGCTGTTGCAAAGGATGAAATAAGACAAGCTCGGCTACAAAACCATGAAAAGATTTTTTTTTTCCCGGGGGGTTCAAAAAAAGGGAATTCAATTTGTATATCTGCGAGGGGAAGGGACTAATGGACAAGAGAAAAAGCTAAAAAGGGGCCCCGGACAAAAAGGGCTGAAGGGTGTCTCGTTTGTTTTAAAGTGGGAATTTTTCTTAGAATCCAACTGAACGACGGTCCATTCCAATTGTGTTGGCGTATGGCCCCCGGCTCTTCTTAGCTTTATCCTTTTTCTTTTTTTTCTTTTTCTTTTTTGTTCTTTTTTTTCGAAATTATTTCTTTTTCTCTTTAAAAGACCATTCTTTACCTTGCTTTAATTCTCTGCTTTGGAATTAGTGAACAATAATGATTGCAGTGAATTCAGGGTATCATTTTTTCCCTTTTCTTCTTGAAAGTTTTTTTGTGAGTAACTTTCCATGTTCTTTTTTTTGATAATTGTGTCAACCCTTTAAAGTTTTTTTTTTTTTATCATTTTACTATAAAGGGTACCATACATAATAATAAGGTCACTAACGAAAAATTTAACATATTTCATATTTATAAAAATTTCTCTTTTTATCTTATTATCTATACATAAAAATAAATGTAGAAAATAATAAAAAAGTAAATATATTAGTTGTGTGTGTGGTGTGTGGTGGTATGTATGGTGTGTAAAATAGAAATAAATAAATAAATATAACAATTTATATATATTATATATAATTTTATATATATATTTAAAATTTTGTATATAATAATATAAAAAATATATATAAATATATGTTTTAAATATAATATACATATATTTGTGTGAAAGAAATAATATAATATAAAAATAAATATAATATATATATATATATAATATAATATTATATGTGGTGTGTTGTGTGAGTATTTAGTATATCATACTATTACTATGTATATATATAAAAATATAATATTTATTTTTTTAACCTATATAGTATACATAGGGAAAAGAAAGTTAAGGGTAATCATTTTTTGTGATATTCATAGTTCCTTAGATCAGTGGTTCCTAAAAAGGGAGGGGGGGCCCCCCGGGAGACTTAAATAGGAAAAAAGGGGCGCGTGGGTCTCTACTCAAATTCATTGTATGATAAAGAAATCAAACCAAAAACAAGTATCGCCCCCTTTCACATGCCAAGTCAATGTCGCCCCAACCCCTTTTTTATTTTTGCTCTCCCCCACGTTTTTTTTTTCTTCGTTTCAAACAAAAAAACCTCTTTTCCGGGAAAAGTGGGTATATAGATTCAAAAAAAATAGGGAAATTTTATAAATACAAAAAAAGGGGGGGGGGGAAGTAGGGTTTTGGAAAGGGGGAAAAGGGGGGAAATGTATCATATTTTTGGGACCCTTTATTTGGGGTTTATTGAATCTCTAAAATTCAATGAAAATGAAACGATAGTATCTTTTTCCCTTATATTTTGTTATGCTGTTATTGTTTTTATCATTATCAATGAAGTGTATTACTTTTATAATTTAAATGAGTTCTTATGGGGGAATGGTATTTTTTTTTTGGATGTTTTTGATACATATACGTTTATCATTTTATCCAAGGGACACCCGTTTTGGTGTTTATTTATCATCGTTTTTTATTCAAAATATGAGAAAAAAAAACAGTATGTTAAAAAAATCAAAGCCATACAACACGACACAAAACCACACAACACAGTGATATATATTTAAATATATTATATAAATTTTTTATAAATTTTTATACATTATATATTAATTTTAAAATTTTAAAATATATATATTTATTAAATAAAAAAATGAATAAAAAATATAATATAGAATTAAATAAATATATATATAATAATATATATATATATATATATATATATATATATATAATATATATATATATATATATATATATATATATAATATTGTTGTGTGTGTATATATATAAAATTATATATATATTATATATAATAAAATATATATATATATATTTTAATATCAAATACATAATATATATATATATATATAAATATATATATATATAAATATATATATATAATATTATTAATATATATGTAATATATTTGAAATATATATATTATATATTATATAATATATATATATATATATAATATATATAATAATTTTATATATATATTATGAAAATTTTATATATAAAATATATATACATATATATATATATATATATATATATATATAAATATATTATATATATTATTTATATATACAGTATATAAATATATATATTATATATTATATTATATATAATATAATATATATACATATATATATATATAATAAATATATAATAAAATATAAATATATATATATAATATAAAATGGGGGTGTGTGTGTGTGTGTCGGTATATATACATTATATACTATACTATAAAATTTTAATTTTATTAATAAAATATACATGTAATAATTTATATATTATATACAAATAGGGGAAATTGTTTAAATATTATAATAATATCCATTAATATTATTTACATATAAAAGATATTAATAATTGGAACAGTGAGAGGTTCAATTTTAAGGCACAAAAATGTTTAAAATATGAACGTGCCTGGCGGCAGGTTTTGTGAAAAAAATTGTGAATGTTAATTGCATTTCACAAAAGGAAATAAAAAATTAACAAGTGTTATAGAAAATTTAAAAAAAAAGAATGCCACAAGAAAGCTAGTCCCTTTTAAAAAGGCATGGAATTGCCAAAAAGTGCCCCCAAATAATGAAGGAAAAATGATTTATATTATCTATTATAGTGATTTCAAGTTTTACAATGCAGTGTGAAACATTTGAGGATGTCGAATATATTACTAATATAAATTTATACCATCCAAGCAAACAACAGAAAATGAGTCAAACATCGCATCCACGTATCCCATAGATGCCACGCCAGTGCAGTGGGGCCCAAAGGGTCAAAGGTGACCAACTACCATTCAACATCAGGCCTGAATAAAATAAATTCCTAGTTAGTGAGTACATTATACTATAGAATCACATATGTCATGTTTCCAGTATTCATAAATCTAATCATGCAACCACACTGAGTATTAGTCAGGAAAATTATTCCTAATGGAAGCCCAATCCAAGGATGGAGACCTAAGGCCGAGGTCACACGGGGGCGCTCATACGGAAAGGTCCAAACAGTAAATTCCTCTCAGAAAAAGTTTTTTATATATCCCTTCCTACTATATAAATTTAAACAAATTATAATGCATGGGCACATAATTCACGTGCGTATGCATGCACAAGTAGACGCTGTTATACATGAGTGCTATGTACATAAATACGGGCGTAGACTTGGAGTATGTGCATAATTCCATATTTGTATATTTATTTGCATCTACGCTCTGCATGCACGGGCACAATATATATATAGAAAGGTACATAAGTGCGGGCACGGGAACGCGCATAAACATGCAAGCATGCATTTATGCACAGGCCCTGCACGTGTATATAAACAAATTTCCATTCTGGCAAGAGTAAACCAAAAGGTAGTGAGTTAAATCGAGGGGTCAAAGATTAATAACCCCGCGAGAACCTCAAACGTGTTATTGGAATTAAAGGGAGCCCTGCTAAAATTA
>NW_028234422.1:17012943-17015443 GCF_977035675.1 Penaeus japonicus
CCCTAAAAATTTCTTCTTCTTTGTTCTAGTCCATTATTGGTAAAAAGTTTTCTTTTTCCTCTTTCACCTTTTTTTTCCTCAAGCCCCCTCCCTTTTCCTCTCTCTCTCTCTCCTTTTTTTTTCCTCTCCCCTCCCTCTCTCATCTCCCTCCCCCTCTCTCCCTCTTTAAGTTATCATTTTATATGTTTGTAGTCATTGTTTTTTAACACATCATAATTACTCTATCATAATGACATAAATCTTATCACATAAACACACTCTCCCTCTTTTTCTCTCTCTCCCATTCTGGCTGTCTCTCTTTACTTCTATTACTACATTAAATATCATTACTATCTTTACTATTATTGCTTCATTATCACTGTAATTATTTTTTTTTACTTTACAATAATTATTCTCAACTTATCATAACTTTTATAAATCATCCCCATCACTAATACAAATCATCTCTATCATCCCCCCAACTTTTATTTTAACAATACAAATTCTTTAAATAAAATTTTAAATTTTTAATTTTGCTTTTTATTGTTGTTATTATCATCATTATCAATGCCATTACTGCCATTACTTTATCATTGTTTTTACAAAATTATCATTATTTTATCAAAATTATTATATCTATACATGACGGATTAATATTTTTTTCATTATACGAACATTATGTCAAAAATATTACTATTATATCAATCATCATCATTGTTATCAAGTTTGTTATCCTTTTAAACACCATTATTTTTAATAAATAGTATTGATGTTCATTTTGTTTTTATTATTATCATTACAAATTTTAACGTTTCATACCAATATAACCATAATCACTATTACATCTTTCCCTTATAAAGATTATTATTATTGTTTTGATGTTTAAAATTAAACCGTTACCATTATGATATTACCTCTATTAACCGTTATTATTCACTTATCCTTGTTATTACTATAATCATAATCAACATTAAATTATCTTATCATTGTTGTTAATGTGTAGATAGTTGTTGTTTCATATATATAAAATTTTATATAATATATATAAAACTATATATAACCTATTATGCTCATTATCATAATAAACATTATCATAACAATTACTAGTATCGCCGTTATTATCATTATGTTATTATCATTATCAAAATTTGGATTTAAAATATTTCCCAAACAGGGCACTTTTTTCCAGTAAAGAAATAAAAACATTATTTTTACCTTAACAGAAAACGGATAACAGTGGTCTGGCCTGGGTTAAAAGTAATTGCCTTATGGAATAAAATGTTAATGGATCCCATAATTGCCTTCAAAAATACTCAACGACTTTAAGGGAGGAACCTGGAGTTTTATGGGCATTGGCGGGGCACGTCAATAAGAGCATAAGCTGGTGAGGTGTAATATTTTCCCCGTTTCAGCCACAAAACTGGAATCAAAATTTCCCTTTGTTTTTTTGGTTAAGAAGACGATCGGGGTTTTTCACGTTACTTCCTATATTTATGCATTTTAAAATACAAAAAACACTACCGTAGAATTCCTAAAAAAAAAAATTCCCTAATATTTCTAGGGAGGGATCACACTAAAAAATTTCCCATAAACTCCCCAAGTAAGATTGATTTTGTTAATAATTCCAATAATGATAATAATTATAAAAATGCTAGTAAAAATAACATATTGGTAGAAATGATTATAATTATAATGGTAATGATAATAATGTTAAAGATAATAATGATTATAAACACAATGACAATGATAATGATAATAATGACAATAATGATGATAATAATAATAAAAATTTATAACAATAACAATAAAAAAACATCAATAAAAGGGTAATATCAATAAAAATTTAAAAGTAATAATAATAAAAACAATGATAATAATAGCTTAATGATAATGAAAAATAAATAGTATCAACAGTAGTTATAGTAAAAAATAGTATTTTTTAAATCAATATCGTTACCATTATAAAGATTAATATAATACAAATGAAATAATATCAGGATAATAACAAATATAACATTGTTAAAATAATAAGATGATGATATAGTAATGGTAATGATAATAATGGTAGCAAAAACAATACATGTATTAATGAGGGCCATAATTATGAACAATGATGTTAATCATCATAATAATAAATAAATAGTTGCCATTATTTTTTGTGTCCTCTATACTAAATAAATCTATTTAACCTTCCCGTAAAATTTCTTTCCTTATATCCTTTTCCCCCCAAAATTTGTCATAACCCCACATCATCAATCCTGATAACCCTAATAAACTATAATTTTACCATCTTTCCTCCCTAAAATCATAATCTCCCTATTATCAACCCTCCACCAGCTATTACTAACCTCAAGTTTCCTCCCCCCCCCTTTTGCAAACCTCCCTTTTTTCCCACTATCCAAAGTAATTTCCCATAATCTACTCAATCATCTACCGCGATTCATCCAATAAATCTGTTCAATTGCTTCCTGGCCTATAGGCAACCCACCCCAAAAAATACCATGACACTCCTTTGGTAGCT
>NW_028234422.1:17020443-17022627 GCF_977035675.1 Penaeus japonicus
ATATCTGTCTATATACATATTATATAAATATAAAATATAACTATATATATATATCTATATATATATACACGCATGATTTGGGGGGGGGTGAAAAATGAAACACGACCCACACACTCCCTACTCCCTCTGCTACACCCCCCACACTGAACTTCACCAAGAAAAAAACATCCCCTCCTCACCACCCAAAACCGTTCCCCCCCGTTCCTCGGAGGGCGGCCCATGTGGCCACGAGGGCGGCAGACTCCTGTGAAGCTGCGAGAGGAGCTGTCCTGTTGTGGGCGGTACATGTCGTTTCATTAGCGAAGAATTCTTTACCTTGCTCAACCATGGAAAAGTTATCCATTGTTGAGTGAGATGTGTATAGTGGCGGCAACACTTGTTGGCCTTGTGATTATTGAAGAGCCATGTTCCTATCAGGCTTGGCCAACATCAGACCAAATCCTGTCACCGGCTCCTTAACGACAGGAAATGATCTCATCCGCAGCTGGAGTTCCTGGTTCGGCAGTCCTTCACGCATCGGGATTTGAACTGGCCGCGAGAAAAGGGGGAGGTGCGTGCCCGACCTAAGGGCGGAAGGAGCCCTTGTCAGTGAAGGAAGGTGAGACAGCAGTAGAAGACGGGGAAAGAGATAGTGGGTAAGAAGGGGAGGAAGGGAATCTCGCTATTATATACATGCATACGAGAGCACACACCAAACAGGCAGGGCACACGACACACAAACACATATATAATACTGATTTATATAGTAGATATATATATTATAATATTATATATATATATATATATATAGGATGGAGATTTTAATATAGTGAAGAGGTATAGATATGTTGATATATATAGAGATAGGAATATTATATAAGATATATATAGATATATATATATATATATATATTATTATACATATATATGGTGTGATATATGCATATATATAATATATATTGATATTTTATTTAGTTATATTTAGGACAAATATATATAGATATACAAATAGATATATATATATATTATATATATATAAATTTATAGGATATATATATACACTGTATGTGTTATATATGTTTATATTTATATATTTATATAATCATATATATTAATAATATATAAATGTATATTTTGGTTTTTTAATAGATATATATATATATATATATTATATATATAAATGTATTATATATGGTATTATCCACACACATATATGTATAGTAGTGTGTGGGTATGTGTGTGTTGTGTGTTGTGTTTGTGTGTGTTTGTGTTTGTGTGTGCGTATGGGTGTGGTTGTGTGTGTTGTGTTTGTGTGTGTATTGTGTGGTTAGTTATAAATATATGTGAAAATGTATATATATACATAATATAACTATGTAAATATATATAAATCAATATATATATATATATATATATATATATATATAGTATCTTCAGCATGATTCATGTCAACGCAGGGACGTAGGCCTCTCTCAATCTTTCCAGTCATTCCGGTCTTGTGTCCTCTGATTCCAGTTTACATCTTGCGAAATTCGCAAATTTCTCCCCCCATCTAGTCATTAGTCCTTGCCCTTGGTCTCATTGTGTATTTCCCATTCTGTTGTTTTATTTGGTCACCTGTTTTCCTGTCTGTGATATATAGGTCCAGCCCCTGCCAATTTTTTCTGTTTAAAATGCTCTTAGTATATCAGCTACTGTGTATTTCACCTGATACATGTGCTCCGTTCTTGTCATCTTAAGCACTCCTAGCATAAGCCTTTCATTCCTCTTTGAGCACATACTAATTTCCTCTCGAGTGCCTTGTCGTAGTCATGTATCAGCACCCATTGTCATGAACGGGGAGGACAAATTGGTAAAAAAGGGTTCTCCGTTAGACTTATGGCAGACAACCCTCGTAATATATGACTATGTATCCAAAGGCCCACCAACCTACCGGATTCGTTCGCCGATGTATCTCGGCATCGCAGGATGTACTCCATTCTCTGATGAGTTTGCCCTGGGTAACATACTCGTTCACTTCTTTTAGTACCTCGCACTGTTTTTGGTATTTGCTTAACTATATATCCTCTAAGAATCGGCAATATATTTTCCTCTACTCCTTGTTTGCGGAATTGCATCTAGTACTGCAGAACATCTGTACCGAATCGAATGCCATTTCATAATCACGAATGCATACACAGGCTTCCTATATTCGTTAGCTTACTC
>NW_028234422.1:17032727-17035227 GCF_977035675.1 Penaeus japonicus
TCCCAGTCAAGAAAACAGCCCTCATTCCCTGGAAGCGAAGGAGCCCATGGTCAAGGCAGCGACCAGGATCGTTCTGGAGCAGAGGGTGCTAAAAATATCCAGTTAGACCTAGGCCGCCTAAAGATGATGAATTTGTGCACATACAATGTAAGGACTCTGAGAACAGAGTCTAATCTTTTGACACTGCTTGAGGAACTTTCATTTATTAAATGGGATAATGTAGGACTTTCAGAAGTTAGAAGACTAGGCGAAGAACAGAAATTACTAAATGATGGTCACTTACTATATTGGAGAGGTAAACCCCTGGATAGCAAACAAGAATAAGGTTTCTTAGTTCACAAGCGCCTCAAAAAGAATATTAGGGAATTCTACAGTGTGAGCGAAAGAGTAGTTTCTGTAATACTGAAACTAAACAACAGATATAGCCTAAAAGTATACGCTCCTACCGGCAATCATAGTGATGATGAGATAGGGATCTTCTCTGAAGATGTGCAAGCAACTACTGATAGAGCAAAATCCCATTTTGCCGTGATTATGGGGGATTTTAATGCCAAGGTAGGAATAAGGAAAACATGGAGTAGGCACCAGAAATGAGAGAGGGCAAAGGCTAATAGAATTCGCTGAAGCTCGATCCCTTAAAATTATGAATACATTCTTCAAAGAGAGACCCGGGAGGAAATGGACATGGAAATCACCAATCAGCATTAAAAACGAAATTGACTTCATAATCACCAATAGGCGCGACATTGTACAAGACGTAACCGTTATCAATAAAGTATATGTCGGTAGCGACCATAGACTGGTCAGAAGTAGAGGAAAATTACAGCAAGAAGGGAACGAAATAAGCTCATACAGAAGCCTCTCGTTAATCTAACTAACATTAAGAATAGGACGACGGAATTCAGTATTAACATCCGAAACAAATACTCAGCTCTCGTAGAAGATATTGATATAGACCAAATGAACGACCAATTCAGCGAGATATTAAAGGAAGTTGCACTTGAAATAGGGGTAAAGACGAAAAAGAAAAGTTCAGTAAGCATTCGGTAGAGACAAAAAAGCTTATGAAACAGCATAGGGACATGAAAGTAACATCAATCAGAGACAGAGGCAGAGGCAGAGCTGACTTAGACGATAAACAACAAGAAGAAAGAGGATGTAAGCAAATTTAACATACAAAAATGAATGAAGCTCTGCTTACCGGCACCAGCCTTAAGGCAACAAAGAGGAGGCTCGGAGTAGGGAAAAACCAAATGTATGCAGTAAAGAAACCTAATGGAGAGGTGACATACAATAAAAATGAAATTATCAAAGTATTAGAAGACTTCTAGCGCGACTTATCCCACTCAAACGATCAAGCATGTAGGGAGACAAACACAACCATTGGAGACGTTCCAAACATTACGGTAGAGGAAGTAAATAGGGCACTAAAAGGCATGAAAAGAGGAAAAACACCAGAAGTCGGCATTACTGTAGATCTTATTCAAGATGCAGGAGAGATTGCAGCAGTAAAACTGGCCAATTTTTTAAACAGATGTCTAAGCGTCAGTAAAACTCCGAAATCCTGGAAAAACGCATGAATAATTTTGATACACAAAAAGGGGGACACAAAGGACTTAAAGAATTACCGACCTATAAGCCTCCTTTCAGTAATCTATAAACTGTTCACAAAAATCATCACAGCCCATATCACCATTACATTAGATTCAAAACAACCCAGGGAACATGCAGGGTTTTGCAGCAGATTCTCAACTACAGACCATATCCACACACTAGCCCAAATAAAAGAGAAAGCAAACGAATATAGGAAGCCCCTGTGTATGGCATTCGTAGATTATGAAAAGGCATTCGATTCGGTACAGATATCTGCAGTACTAGATGCAATTCGCAAACAAGGAGTAGAGGAAATATATTGCAGATTATTAGAGGATATATAGTTAAGCAAATACAAATACAGGGCGAGGTACTAAAAGAAGTGAACAGTATGTATACCCAGGGCAACTCATCAAGATGAGTACATCCTGCGATGCCGAGATAAATCGGCGAATCAGGCTAGGTTGGAGTGCCTTTGGGATACATAGTAATATATTACGAGGTTGTCTGCCACTATGTCTACGGAGAAAGATTTTTTACCAATTTGTCCTCCCCGTCATGACATATGGGTCTGAAACATGGACTACGACCAAGGCACTCGAGAGGAAATTAGTATGTGCTCAAAGAGGAATGGAAAGGCTTATGCTAGGAGTTAGCTTAAGAGACAAGAAAGGAGCCACATGGATCAGGTGACAAACAAAAGTAGATGATATACTCAAGAGCATTAAAAAGAAAAAGTGGCAGTGGGCTGGACATATATATCATAGACAGGACAACAGGTGACCAAATAAAACAACAGAATGGGAAATACACAATGAGACCAAGGGCAAGACTAATGACTAGATGGGGGGATGAAATTGCGAATTTCGCAAGAGTAAACTGGAATCAGAGGACACAAGACCGGAAT
>NW_028234422.1:17080479-17082979 GCF_977035675.1 Penaeus japonicus
ACCTTTTAATTAGTATCAAGAAAAAATGTGTCATTTACCTTTTAATCATTATTAAGGAAAAAGTGGTCTGGTCTTTATATCATTTAATAAAAAAGACCATAATTGTAAACTTGCTGTATATACTCACACAATATTTCAAAAGTTCTAAATAAGATATTTTGGGTATTCTGAAGTAGAAGTTAATACATTTGTCCCTTTGTAACAGGGCTGTTTGTAAAACGACATGCTTTAATAAACAAAGTTTTAAGAATAATATTATATATATATATATTGTAGCAGAATGTATTTACAAATTTAGTTTACGAGTAAAGGCTAAATGAAGAGGGAACTAAAGTATTAATGGCATTAGTTTTACTACAAAAATACAGTAAAAATTGTAAAAATAATAAACAAAAAAAGGAAATAAGTGTCCGTTTATCTTACTGAACTAAAGCCAAAAACTGACCTTTGACTAAAACTTTGAACTGTTGTATATATACTCACACTATATTTTAAAAGTTCTATATAAGGTGGAATAGTGTGGTCTATATTGTAAGAGAGATTATCACGAGTCATTTTCATTTTCTTTCTAATTATTTCTAGAAAATGAGAGGAAAGTATCATTATTTCACCTAAATACCTGTCCCTCTTCAACTCTACTTACATCCTCATTTTTATTCCCGTCCTTATATATTTATAAGATAAGGAACTAAACTTAATTACTTTTTATTAATTGATACGTGTATTTGAGTGACCATGAATAACTCCTCCCCCGCGTCCTCGTTTTCCCCTTTCACTCTCACAGTCAGTCGACTCTGACCGCGCGTATATGTGTATATTTGAGAGCGTATGTGCGTGTATGTGTTTGTGTGTGTGTGTGTGTGTGTGTGTGTGTGTGTGTGTGTGTGTGTGTTTGTATGTGTGTGTTTGTGTGTATGAGCGTGTATGTGTGCGTATGTGTGTGTGCGTAAGTAACGCGCAGCCACCCTTTATCGATCGGAATGATTCTGCAGAAACATGTTACAGACGTAAGCAATCGATTGATTGCGACAACGACATACCTGTACGAACATGTTACCCATGAGAAAAATACTGTGTCCATTCGATACACATGAGTCATTATATCCTCTCTTTCCTCCTTCCTTTATTTATTTTTTTCTTCTCATACCATTTAATGGGGTTATAACACCTTTAATTATAATAATACTATTTGATAATGTACACCTTCATTTATTCAAGTTTAATTACTTGTTCAATTACAATTTCAAATTATCCTTACCTTTCGACACTTTAAGACATTATAGAAACACTTGATACCCATGTATAATACATATATTCCCCTACCCAGAGCCTTGATACCCACGAATATACCCAAAGATTAAAATTAGAGAAAAAAAATAATATATTACATACCCCTACCCCTCAAAAGAAAATAGAAATAAAATAAACTGACGTACCCCTACCCAATACCCAAGGAAAAATCAATAATAAACATACCACAACCCCATTACCCCCCCCCCTTCCCCGGAAAAAAAAATCAATAATATTATAAACCTCCCCCCCCCCCGAAAATAAAAATTAATAAAAAAAATCAATAATATTACATAACCCCCCCGAAAAAGAAAAATCAATGAAAAAAATCAATAATAATACCCCCCCCCCAAAAAAAAAAAAATCAATACCCCCGAAAATAAAAATCAATAAAAAAAATCAATAATATTACATGACCCCCCCGAAAAAGAAAAATCAATGAAAAAAATCAATAATATTCCCCCCCCCCCCCCAAAAAAAAAAAAAAAAATCAAAACTCAACAAAAAAACAATCCCCCCCCCCCCCCGAGAAAATCAATCCCCCCCCCCGAGAAAATCAATCCCCCCCCCCCCCCCCCCGAGAAAATCAATATCCCCCCGAGAAAATCAATATCCCCCCGAGAAAATCAATACCCCCCCCCCGGAAAAAATCAATAATCAGTGGCACGGTGGGGCCTATTCTATCCTACTTATATATATACATATGTGTGTGTGTGTGTGTGTATGTATGTATGTATGTATGTATGTATGTATGTATGTATGTATGTATGTATCTATCTATCTATCTATCTATCTATATATATATATATATATATATATATATATAGAATGTCTATCTTACGGCGCTGGTTCGAGTTCCGGTCAGGGAGGTTAAAATTTGTATATATTAAAAATGCGTTACTGCATTCTACCATCTTCTCATATATATAACCTTGGTAACCTGATTTGGGACTTGAATTTGTGCTTCCTTCGCTGCCGAGTGCCCGTGGGAGTTGTTCGTAAAAATTCGCTATCACTGTTCTGCGAAGAACACATAGGTAAGGTCCATGACATCTCATAAGGCGGGTCGTGTAGCCGAACGGTCTCGCCGCCGTACCTGTCAATCTTACGACGCTGGTTCGAGTCCCGGTCAGGGAGGTAAAAATTTGTATATATATATATATATATATATATATATATATATATATATATAAATATGTATATAAACATA
>NW_028234422.1:17105479-17107979 GCF_977035675.1 Penaeus japonicus
CTCATAGACCCATAGGGTCTATGAGGGTGCAACCAGATCCATAGGTCTGGTTGTCAAACGTTCAGACTTACGTGGACATCGGGCGCATGGTTAGAGAGTGTAAATGTTTCATTGTATCTTAACTAATACCTTGTTTATATTTCAACTAACACCCCCCCCCAATTTGTACGTAATCGAATTAGCAGAGTTCGTTGTGCCTACACATGTACATCTGTCTTAGTTGAGTTGCCGCCGGTCCGTTCCAGCTGCGACCGGAACAAGATAGGCCCGCCGCAGCAAATTTTTTTGTTCCCCCCTCTTCTGTTTAGAATCTAAGGCTCCCTTTACCTTAGTCTTGTACAAAAGAGGTCATATGCAAGTGACCACAGAGACAGGATCCCCCCCTCCCCCCCACCATGGACATAACCCTTGTTCTGGCATTCATACCACCAAACTTAATCTGGAAAATTTACAGCTGACTGTAAACCGCTTGTTCCGTAAAATATTGTTTCTATAAAATATTATACAGAAGTGATATATATATCAAACTACTCAAAGTAATTTAGATATTTCACTCTCCATCGGCAACACCATTAATCTAGACCTAAGCCTGGGATGGACTCAGTCTCTCTAACCTCTTTTCTTCTATCAAATTGTTGTTCCCAATCTTCTAATTGATGTCAACAGAGCATCTTGAGTGATAAAGAGTGATTTACGTATTATATAAAAAAGGCATTTACATCCTTTCGCTTCAGCAGAATATTGCTATATCAATACAATAGAGCTGGCTGAGTAATACGACAGAGTACAGAAATATGATATGCTTAGTTACACATTCACAATAAATATGATTTATGTCAGCAGAAGTACTGGGATCGAATTAGGAAATTTTCTTAATTCAAACTTTGCCACCATTCCGCGTGTTGCAACCAGCAAAACAATGATGCACAAGTTACATTTAAGTGGTGTTGTTTTCTTAACACTTAATCACATACTCTTTGCTCGCATAACCTATAGGTATAGAATACACAATAAGCTGATTCTTAAGAAAGCTAACAATATCTTAACTGACAAGACAAAAGCTAATCTTATTACATTTAGAGGAAAGCAAGATTTTTTTCACTGGTAATACTGCTGATTTTACACAAAATCATCTATATATTCAATTTTCATGCCGGAAAATCATTAGTATGAAATTTGCTCGTAATGAATTCCAATACTAAAGCAAAAGCAGGGTACAACATATGCCTCTTAGGTTGTAATAGGGCCTGGCCAGCTGCAAATTTGGTGATGTGTAATTGACTGGCATACCATCAGTTGATTCCATACAAGGCAAAGATTCCACTTTAATGAAGTTAATAGTATCAAAAAATCATATCTCAATTTTAATGACACGTGGCACGTGACCCATGTATGTTTCTATTGCTGTAGCATCCGGTTTTTCATCAAATATTTTCTGTCGACTTTCTCCTTAAAAAACAAAAACATAATTAAAGTAATGTGACATGATAAGAAAGAAATGCCCTTTATATGACCGGTTGAGAAACTATTCTTTCACCTTAATATAAACTTTGAAACGGAGAATGATTTGCATTTGTGCAGCTCAGAAGCTAGGATGATATTCCAGCCGGTTACATGTACTGGACATTTATAACGTTTGCGGCTCAACACAAAGCTAGAAGTGACGGGCGTGATGCGCAAGATGTCGTAACTGCCTAACGCCCTTTCGCTTTTCATTTTACATGCATCCTATTCGTCACACTAATTCGACGTCTTCCTCCCGTCTTCCTCGCATATGTCTATGTATATGTTTATGGAATAGAAAAAAAAAACCGTAATATATTCAACACGAATATTTTGAAATTCATACCTTTGAATAAGAAAGTCAAGATGAATACATACGGCGTCTTAACCCTATGTCAAAAAACTAATCTGCTGCCACTTTTTGGGCAGCGAGAGCTCTTGCTGCGTCTGAGATCGTCTGCTCCCCCAGCTCAGATTCTTGGCAGACGGGCATGAAAAATGAGGATTTTCTGTATTATTTTACTTGTGTTCAATTACTACGTGGTTTTAGTGTATCTTATTTTGTTAAGTAACTCGAAATGTTATTTTTTATATTAATCATTATACTAAGTTTGAAAAAAAAATCAGCAACTTAATAGATAGTATAGATGATATATATAATATAATATATATATATATATAATATATATCTTCTAGTATATATTATATCATATATATATAACATAATATATATATATATATAATGTATATATATATATAATAATATATATATATATATATAGATAATATATATTGTGTGTGTGTGTGTTGTGTGTGTGTGTGTGTGTATGTGAGTGTACAGTTTCTTAAAGTCCTATCACGCTTTGTAAACTTCTTCCGTCTACTTTAA
Organism: Penaeus japonicus; assembly: GCF_977035675.1. Classification (NCBI taxonomy): domain Eukaryota; kingdom Metazoa; phylum Arthropoda; class Malacostraca; order Decapoda; family Penaeidae; genus Penaeus; species Penaeus japonicus. The sequence continues at coordinate 17,107,872 of NW_028234422.1, forward strand.
TATTTCAAGGGACCCCCGTAGTACAGGATTTATAGGTTGGTCATTTTACATTAGTATGTAAGAATGGAGTCGATAAAAGGTTTTACTTTCCACAGGAAGAAGTGTTTT
>NW_028234422.1:17110479-17115479 GCF_977035675.1 Penaeus japonicus
TGTGTGTTATACACACACATTATGCTTAGCTCTTGATAAAAATACGTAAGGCAGAAAACTGCAACAACACACGGCGGACACAAGGCTCTCTGGCTTTGCACCCTCGAATTCAAAACAGCGTTTTTATAGAGCGTTCGCACTGGACAGAATTAATTGAAGAGTCTACTAACTATAAAACGTAAATAAAATTATGGGTTACCAACTCTTCTCCACTGATACATAAAATACAATTCTTTATATTTGTCATAGACATAGCTGAATACATCATAAGGAATACTCAATAGTTTCTTTTATCTTTTTAAGCTTGTGAATATCAGCAACAATGTACTTCAGCCCAAGGCATTCTCTAGCAAAAGTCTAGTCTGAGACAATTATTCTGTCGTACTTATCTTGCCAGGCTGTCAAAGGATTACTTTTTTTATCATGAGACCGAGTTAATTTTGTACATCGAGAGCCCTATTGTTCATGTGCTGCTCCAGTATATTCAAGATAATATATAGGAAAACTTTTTGGTTTGGTGTACAAATAACCATTAATATAACATCTGCATTCATCTGAAACTGTAAATGTTGATCTTTAATAGGGGCAAGAATTACTGTGAACAATTCATCCTGCAGCCCCTATTACACCAGGAAATTGCTTATCCGCCATATTATAATTCATGGCCACCTAATTACACTTCAGTGACACGAGCGCAAAACATCTATTGTGTTTTGCAGACATTCACAATTTGCCTTCCTTTCCATGCAAAACTGCTCCTTAGTTTCCTAAATACCAGTTAAAAACAGGACACCCCAACATATACCAACTCCTTTTGGTCCTAGGAAATATGGCGGCCTGGATGGGATGGATACACAAGCTCAATTTCTCTTAATATCACGTGACTCTCTTGTCGCAAGAAGATGCTAAACAAAGTCTCTCACTCTTTCCCTAAACCTAGAAATAAAACCTCGTGACGCAGATGTTATCAGTAAAGAAAATATGTATACTTGAAACAGATATGAAATGATGATATGATGATATGAAACAGGCTAATAATGATGAAAATTAACATGGAAGAATAATAAAAGTGGTATTTAGTGCTTTTCAAATACATTTTAGAACGTACAAATATTCTGAGTAGCATAATAAATGTGAAGGGGTATATCAAGGATATCCTTAGAGCCAAAATTATATATATGGAACCACACCATAGGCAATAATAAGTTCCATGGTCGTGTGTTAAAAAAGCCGTCTTTCCCGCTAGTCAAGACAGTTTTTGGGGAGTTGGGGTTTGTGACCTTTGGGCGGGTTATATATAAACCTCTGAAACGGGGAAACTCAATGCTGATGATATGTAAAAGCCATAATTTAGTGGTATAGGCAATTATATTTGATTGTGCCTTCGGTGTAGTAAAAACCATTTCGTTTATCAAATTGATGTATTACTACAAGTAATAATTAAATGAGAAGAAGGGTTTTACTTGTTTTGGAAATGTTACCGCTAATTAATTGTGATAGTACATGCACACACCATTATACTAAATTATTTTGGACATGTTACATTATAATTATCTTTAGAATTTAGATAAAATTATATATATATATATATATATATATATATATATATATATAGTGATATATAATATTATATATACAAACAACATCACCACTCATACACCAATAACACACACACATATATATACAGTATATATATGTATATATACATACAAAATATATATAGATATATATATAAATATATATTATTACATATATATAAAAATATATACAATATATATATGTATATATATATATAGTAATATATATATAAGTATATTATATATATAAATATATATATATATGTATACATATGTGTATATATATATGCATATGTTAGTATATATATATATATATATATATATATATATATATATATATATGAATATATATAGATATATATTGGTGTGTGTGTGTGCTGTGTGTGTGTGTGTGTGGTGTGGGTGGGGTGTGTATACATATGTGGGTATATATGCAATATTTGTGTGTATATATATATATATATATATATTAATATATATATATATATATATATATAAATATATATATTTATATATATATAAGATGTATATTGAATTAAACAAATATTATAGATTATATATATATATATTATAGTAGATAGAGATATATATATATATATATATATATATATATATGTGTGTGTTGTGTGTGTTTGTGTGTATGTGTGTGTGTCTGTGTGTGGGTGTGTACAATATGTGTGTATATATGCTTATGTTTGTGTATATATATATATAATATAAACAAAAAAAAATTAGATTTGTATATATATATATGTAGTGTATACATAATGTATAGAAAAATATGCAATGCATATATGTATTATGTTGTGTGTTGTTTATAGTTATATATATATATATATATATATATATATATATATATATATAATAGATATAATATATTATATATATCGATTATATATGTAAGATATTTATATATATATATGATATATATATATATAAACATATATAATATAATATGATATGTATGTATACATATGTGTATAATATGTGTTTTTGTGTGAATATATATATATAGATATATATAATATATATATAAAATATATACATTACATCATATATATATATATAAATATATATATGATATTTATATAATATATATATAAATTACACAATCACACACACCACAACACACACACACACACTCACACACGACACACACACACACACGATATATATATATATCATATATATATATAAATATTATATATATTATAATATACATATATATACATATAATATATATATCTATAATATATATATCTATAAATATATAATATATATATATATATATGTATATAAATGTATATATATACATATATGTATATATATATATATATTTATATATATATCATATACATATATATTTATATAAACATATATATATAAATATATATATTTATATAAACATATATATCATCGAAAAGGAAGATAATAGAAGCGACATCTCAGTCAGCCAACAACATAGATGCCACACCGGAAGCCAAGACCTGTCTAAGATAGTCGCGCGTCTATTGACTGGTGCAACCTGAAATCGCTAACATACATAGCCAACACTGTATTTCTTGTGATATATGTGATTTAGGAAGCAATTTCGCAAAAAAAAAACTCATGCATATTCTTGTATTTTCATGCGTTTCCCTGCATTGTTTTGTTTTCAACAGTGTTTTATGCGTTAGTACACACACGTGTATGTTTTTTTGTTCGCACGTGTACATGAACGTGCGCGTGTGTGTTCAAATGGACAAACAGAAAGATGAAAGCAAACATACAGATTACGAATATGAAATCCTTAACTCAGATAACGAGATCTTTAACCTGCTTTAGGTTTTTTGAAACCCAATTAACAGCCTGATTATAAATATTAGTCATTTATAGGTAATGATATTAGAGGTGTACCAGCTGCAACTTCGTTTAATCAGGGAGGAATCAAATTGGACACGTCTCACTTTTTATCATCAACCTCAACTTTACTACACGAAGGTCATATGAATCCGGTACTAATATATACATATATATATATAATATATATAATTATATATATATATATATATATATATATAATAATACTATATATATATAATCTATATATATATATATATAAATTGATATTTACCATAATTCTATCTGTATATGTATTATATGTTTAGATATAAATATAATATATATATATATATATATATAAATATATATAAAATTATATATTACCTATATTTATATATATATATATATATATATATATATATATGATAATATATATCTATTTTATATATATAAGTATATATATACCATATATATATATGATTATAATATATATATATAAAATATTTATATACATACCTATATAATAGTATATATACATATATATATAGATAAATATTAATATATATATTAAAACATATATATATATTTTATATATATATATACATATATATATATATATATATATATATATTATATATACATAAAAATATATATATATATATAATTTATAATAAATAAATATGATATCTATATATATATATATATATCTATACTATATATATATATATATATAATCTACATACATATAAATATAAAACATATATAAATATATTTATATATATATATTATATATATATATAATATATAATATATATATATTATTTATATACATATACATAATATAAATAATATATATATATACATATATATATATATATATATATACATATTATATTATATATATATATATATACTATAATATATATATATATATCATCTCTCTCTCTCTCTTCTCTCTCCTTTCTCTCTCTCTCTCTTTATATATATATATATATATATATATATATATAGCTATATATATATATATAAATAATATATAATATATATATAATATATGTATATATATATCATAATATAAATATAGTAACTATATATAGTAAATATAAATATATATATGAATATATATATATAATATCTTATCTATATAAAAATATAATATATATATATATTAAATATATATATATATATATATCTATATATAGATATTTATTATATATCATTCATATAATTATAAATATATATATATATACGAAACAAACAAATATATAGATAAATACATGTCGATATATAAATATATATAATATATATATATATAAATATATAATATAATATAAATATAATATACATATATATATATATATATATATATAAATAAATAATAAATATATAAAAGTAAATATATACATATATATATGTATACATATAGTATATATATATATATATAATATATCTATATATATATTATATATATATATACCATATCAACAAATATTATATATATAGTATATATATAATATATATATATATATATCTATATATATATATATACATTATATACATATATCCAATATATATCATATATATATATATTAATATATATAT
>NW_028234422.1:17137979-17145479 GCF_977035675.1 Penaeus japonicus
GACTTCTCCTTAAATACACACTTGTACGCAGTAGTTGTGTTTCTCTGATCCCCACATCAATTATCTGTATATTGACAAGCTACATTTCCTTAATACACGCATAGGAGATGGCATCTTCCACCACCTCAACAGGTTATACGCCCAGATTTAAGGAATTTGATGGTAATGAAGATAATTATGATTTGTGGGAAGAAAAAATCGCAGGTACTCACCGAGTTCTGAGACTTAATCTTGCTTTTGATAAGTATGCTTGCAAACGCCCAAATGATCATGATTTGGAAGAGGCCAAGGAAACAATCTATGCCTACTTAACAGGTTGCCTTGGCAGAACGTCACTTGGCATGATAAAACGTGAAACTAGGGGAGATAGAGTGAAAGCATTGAGAGTGCTACGAAAACACTAGCTAAGAGAAACACAACACAGATTGTATGTTCTATGGAGATTATTCATAAACAAAAAGATGGATGATGACAGTGTTACAGCATATCTTACGTCTATAGATGACACAGTAACTGCTCTCAAGAAAATAGATGAACACATTGCACATTGATGGTCTTATTGTAGTACGAACACCGGATGGACTTCCAAAGAAGTACGAAAATTTTGTTGATGTAGCTAACCGGCGTAATCCTCCATACCAGTACAGTGAATTAAAGATAGCATTATTAAGTCAAGAGGATCGTCTGAAGGATACTTCTAACACAGAAAGTGTCATGAATGTCAACAACACTAGTACAGTGAAACAAGAAATGTTTCAACTGTGGTGAACCAGGCCACTTTGAATCAAAATGCAGCAAAGGAGGTAAGTTCCAAAGAGTGAACAATCCTCAGAATGCTAGTAAGTGTTGTGATTTTCATAAATCTAGAACTCACAGTAACAGTGAATGTATAGTGAAGAAACCTAAGTAGAGTAGTAATTCAGCAAATGACACAAGTGAAGAACAAAATCAAGAGTGTTTTTTTCATGTAACACACTCATCAAGGTTTTGTACTGTTTTGGAGAACAACACTGAGCTATGTAATTTTGAAAAACAATGTAGCTAGCTAAGAAGAAGAAAAAGGCTTCTTAATTATTGACAGTGGCTGCACTTTACATATTGAGAAAACTGAACCAAAGTTTTTAAGATTTGAAGTCTTTTGATCCACAAAACCATTACATTGATCTGGCAAACGGCCAAAGACAACAAGGAACAGTGCAAGGAATCGGTGATGTGAAAGACTTCATACAGGATCGTGACGGCAACTCACAAAGTATTCTATTAAAAGATGCATTATATATACACCAGGATTTAAACGAGATTTCATGTCAATTTGGAAGGCTACCAAGAGTGGACATACTGTTACTTTCTCATTCGAAGGCAGAACTCTAACTACCAAGGATGGCAGGATATTCGACATTGTGGAGAAAAACAAATTGTTCTATCTAAGCAGATTTAAGCCACACACTGGTTCTCAGATGGATAAATTCAACAAAGTCCATGAAGGGGAAGCTAAGCACACCCTAGAGCAGTGGCCAAAAAAATCCTAGGGCATTGCAATGTGGCTGGTGTGCAAAAACTTGAAGTAACTGTTGACGGAATGCATATAACTAGGAAATATAAGTTAATCTGCACCACATGTACACTTGGTAAGATGACACAGTATAGGAGTAGATAGTCTGACAAAAAAGCCCAACAGCCATTAGATTTAGTTCACTGTGATGTAGTTCCTGTAAACCCACCAGTTCTAGGAGGTTTCAGGTACAGCATCTCCTTTATTGATGACTACTCCGGAGTTCTTAGAATTTACCTAATTAAAAGTAAGAGTGATACAGTGACAGCTATGAAAAAATATCTTGCAGAAATAGCACCATATGGGAATATCAAACGCCTAAGATGTGACTATGGAACAGAGTTTATGAACAATGAGGTCAAAACACTCCTAACAGAGAACAAGATTAAACAAGAGTTCTCTGCACCCTATTCACCACATCAGAATGGCACAGTTGAGAGATCACACAGATCAATATTAGGCATGGCTCGCTGTCTGCTGATTGGATCAAAATTACCTAAGGATATGTTTAGTTATGCTGTGAAGACTGCCTGTTACATCAGGAATAGGTGCTATAACCCCAGGACTCAAAAGACCCCAGTAGAAATGCTTACTGGAAGACGACCAAACATAAGCAAACTGAATATCTTTGGAACAAGATGTTTTGCATATGAAAAAGAGAGTAAGAAATTAGAACCAAGGAATAAGGAGGGAGTATTTGTAGGCTACGATGATCAAAGCCCAGCCTACTTGATATACTTTCCAGATACTCAGATTATAAGTAAAGTAAGAGTAATCAAATTTGTGGATAACTCATCTTGTAAGACAGAATCCCCAAGTGCCAAGCAAATTTTGAATGACGACAACATTTTGGTGGAGACGAGGCTCCAGCAAAAAACATTTCAAGCGACACAAGATGAGACACCAGCTGATGCTGATTGAGACAGGAAATGTCCAGCTAAAAACTGATAAGAGATACCAGTGGATGAAGATACAGCAAAAAAAGATATCCATCCAAAGAAAGAAAGAAACCGTCAAGGTTAGATGACTATGTTACAGATGATCTGGACGACAGTATATTCAGTGTGACATACTAGCTCTATACATCACTGCTATCGAATGTCACATGACCCAATACCAGTCACCTACCAAGAAGCTATAACATCTCCAGAGGGACATCAATGTAAAAAAGCCATGGATGGGGAGATTGCTTCACTACAGGACAACAGCTATAAACTCACTTCGCTACCCAAGAATCACACAGCACTGGGTAGAAGATGGGTTTATCAAGTAAAACCTGGACCTAACAGCAAAGAAAAATTCAAAGCAAGATATGTTGCCAAGGGATATTCACAGGAAAAGAATATTGACTATGAAGAGACTTTTGCGCCAACAGCAAAAATGTCTACACTCCGCATTTTACTGAATGTACCTGTACAAGAGAACTTGATAATACATCAAATGGACGTCGAGACAGCTTATTTGAATGCGGATATTGATCATGACATATATATATATGGAACAACCTGAAGGTTACGAAGAAAAGGATAGTGATGGAAATGTCCTATATTGTAAGCTGAAGTCACTTTATGGTCTGAAATAAATTGGAATAATATGAACCTATTCTATGTACCTACCAGAGAGAATTCAGCTGATATATTTACCAAACCTGTATCTCAAAAGAAGTTGAAAGATTTTAAGTTTATCAGGGGATTCTTTCGTATGTCTTAACCAATCTTTCATCAAAAGGGGGTGTTAGAATAATTAAAGATTATGATAGAATAAGGATGCTTATAATTTTATATCTACTGTTTATACCTCAAAAGAATACCTCATGTTTAAATTTAGTTATTCCACAAAATGAATATTTTCTTTTATATGCGCCATCTTCAGGCAATATCTACAAAGTGTAATGTAAACAACTTCTCTCCACGGACTTCTCCCGGAATACACGTTTTTACGCATTAGCTGTGTTTCTCTGATCCCAACATCATTTATCTGTACATTGACAAGCCAAACATCCTTAATACATGCATAGAAGATGACATCTTCCACCACCTCAAAAGTGTACAGAACCCACAGAGGTGTTGAGTGTGTCTGCTACTGATCCAGTGGTTATTCGTCTATCCTTTTCAATCATGTCGCGAACAGCATCAATGTTTTCCTCACAAACACTCGATGGCCTGTCGCTGTGGGGCTCATTTTCAATTTCGTTTCTTCCACCTCTGAACCATGTGTGTGTGTGTATATATATATATATATATATATATATATATATATATATATATATATATATATATGCATATACACATATGCACACACACGCACGCACACACACACACACACACATATATATATATATATATATATATATATATATATATATATATATATATATATATGATATATATATACATATATATGTATATATATCGACATTATAGATATATATCACAAATATACATGTATATATATTTATATATATATATATATACATACATATACATATATTTATATATATATATATATATACATACAAATATATGTATGTATATATAGATATAAATATATGTATTTGTATACACACACATATATATATATGTATATCAGGGGGCTGGCAAGCCCCCCGTGGCAGTATGCGAGGTGAGTTTGGCACAGTCCGAAAGTTCCGGTAACTCCGCTTGCCAGCCCCCTACTATATGTTTCTGTAAAATTTACCCAACTTCCCGACGTCCGAATTACTTAAAAACTAGTATATCCGTGCATTTTAGTACACAAAGGACGCGACTGTCAAAATTTCAGATCGATTGAATTAAAACGGGCCGAGTTCGAAATGAGGGTGTTCTTGTTAAAAATGGGTACGATTATATACATACAGGTAGAGGATATTTTTAGGCAAAAAGTGGGTCCTCTTTGTGATGATATATCTCGAGAAGTATAAAAGATACGCGATTTAGCAACACAGCATTGGAAAGAAGAAAGTTCAAACTTTCAAAAACTGTCCTGAAAAAACATCTGATGACGCAGTGATGACGTCATAATGACGTCACAAAATCACGAATTTCAAAATCAAACTATCCAAAAATAGACGTTTTACAACTCAATTTTTTGATGTGAAACTTTCGAGATAGGAAAAAATGATCATGCTAGCGTAGAAATGAAATTTAATGTACTTTCTGAAAATGCCGTCAAAACGTTCCGGGCTTCCATGCATTGTTGAGATATTCGCGACTTTTTAAACCATTTTGACGCGAAAAAGTCGCGAAAAAACATTAATGTGAGAGAACGGGGATGTCCCAGGCCTTCATCTTTCGATATGATGTCGGTTGTAGTCTCGAATCTGCTAATAACTGGTTTTGAGGTAGTATCCTTATTTTGATGACGTATTTGTGACGTCATTAGTAACACGCAGTAAGCAGATTTTTGCACACACAACACCACTTGTATTTGACGTTTAATGTCTGAAAAAAAAACAGTTTCAACTCAAAATTAACTCTTAGTGCTTTTCATATCGCTGCGTTGGTTATTGGATGAAACATTTCATCAATTTCATTAATTGAATAATTGGCCAATTAAACCAATTAACGCTCGTATCTCGGCTCACACATAAGATAGCGTCGTAAATCCAACGATATCTCTTGTTGACATTGATTGAGTGTAGTAGGTGCCACATGAGACCATTCATTATTATTCCCTCAATTAGATAATTGGTCAATTAAACCTATTAGATCTCTGAACACTGAAAAAGACTGATATTTTTTCCAAAACTAAAGTAGATTTGGTTGTGTTGGTCCGTGGCAGTAAAGCGTTCTTTTCTCTGCCTCAAAACCTATGATATGAAAAGAACGTGGCAGTCTACATACTGCCGCCATCCCACCATGGAGTATGGAATATAGAGGTCGGAATCATTCATCCCACAAATTTTTTTGGCCACAAATAAATATAATTATGTTTCGTTCAACTTTAATTGGAATACTGAAGGTATTGTCATGCTGTTGATATTGCCTTTCTGCTTTAAGCTCGATGTTGATTGACTTTCAGTTTCAGTGTACCTAAAGTGGGGTGGCGGCAGTATGTAGACTGCCGCGTTCTTTTCATATCATAGGTTTTGAGGCAGAGAAAAGAACGCTTTACTGCCACGGACCAACACAACCAAATCTACTTTGGTTTTGGAAAAAAAAAAATATATATATATATATATACATACATGTATATTTGTGATATATATCTATATGTGAATATATATATATATATATATATATATATATATATATATATATATATATAAACATATACATCTAAATTTGGACTACTACAAATCATATTCTTCCAGATACCAGACCCAGCAAAATGGTTCCATTCCCCGTTCGGCAACTGCTCTTCCTGACCCTACCGGCAGTGATGGCTTTGATGAATCCTGCACAGATAACACGTGACACATCTTCTGTATACAGGTCTTCTATTGACTTACCTCATTCAGAAGTCAGATACCGCAATTGCCATGAAATACAACAACGTGGTAAAGCTAATTCCGACGGCATTTACACTATATATCCCCACGACTGCTGTCCTCAGCGTCCCGTGACCGTCTTTTGCGACATGACAACAGGAGGAGGTGGTTGGACGGTCATACAACGCAGAGAAAACATTACCGTCAAAGAAAACTTTAGCCGAACTTTCCTGGAATATGGCCTGGGATTCGGTTATCCGGGCCAGGATCATTGGCTTGGCTTGGATCATGTCCACGCACTCACGAACCAAGAACACAACCAAATACGAATAGACATGACCGACTTTTACGGCAACAAGACTTGGGCTGAGTACGAATTCTTCTACGTGGGTGACAGGCACAGCCGGTACACTCTCGAGGCCAAATACTACACAGGAAACGCGGGGGATGCCCTGTCCTTTCACAGCGGGATGAATTTCCTTGATAATATGTATATTATCTCCCAAGGGTAAGTTTAATTTTTTTGTTTCCTTATCTTCGTTTTCTATATCTTGCTTATTTTTCTTATTTTTTCTATGCCGATTTATCTTTCTTTTTTCTTTTTCTTGAGAAAATGTTATTTCATAATCTGCTTATTACTGTTTTTTCATTTTCAACTTATGATTATTAGTAATTTCATTAGCGATATCCTTTTTATCAAAAAAAATCTTAATTGATTTTTTTTTTTTTCTGATAAACTCGGACTAAGTATTTATGTTGATACAGTATTGGAATGAAGAAGTAGTACCCACACGCTTAATTAATGTATTACTAGTTCAATCTGATTATCCAAATGTGAAAAAGCATTGCGTTCCTTAATACAAATTGATTTCACTACCAAATGGAAAATATTCTAATAAAATAGTCTAGAGCTTTAGGTTTCTTTGGGTGATTCGTGTACATCTCCCTTTTGAAGAAATATTGTCATTTTAAAAAAATCAAATATACGTCAAAACACTTCAGAAAGCTCAGTGTACCACGGTCAAAAGAGGTAAGTTTGGTCCACATTCTGTGTAAAGCTCTTATTTCCTCGTAAGCATTTTTAAATACAGTGTTCTAGTTTTTCTTCCGTCATCAAAATATAAATCAAACAAAATATATATCACCTATTTAGCAACATTCAAATGTATGAACACAATCAATACATTTGGTGACTATTTGAAGGGGTAAGTAGGAATTTATGACTATATGTACTTTAATGCCATGAAGATATCCAATTTTAAAAAATAAACAAAACTTTCATTGAGTCATAGTGTGCCAATTTTTGTCTAGGCCAGACAACATTTTCACAAGAATTACACCATAAGTTTCATACAAAAACGTTATAGATCCTTCTGGTAGCACTTACTTCTTGAGAGAGAATATATATATACCTATATATGTATATGTATATATATATATATATATATATATATATATATATATATATATATATGTATGTATGTATGTATACATATACATATATATGCCTATACATACA
>NW_028234422.1:17155479-17160479 GCF_977035675.1 Penaeus japonicus
AGGCGCTCCAGTTGCCACGGGGAAAGCAATAGGCATAGCCGCCTTACCGACCCAGCGGCTGTCGTCTCAGGGCCCTGCCTGAGGAAGCGAGTGTGCTCGCATTCCATCAGATAGTGCTCTAAATTGGCGTCCGGCGCGCCACAATGGCTGCAGCGTCGCTCATCATGCCCAATGGTGGGTATGATTTGCCACGCACAAGGGTAGCCTAATCTCAGTCTGTGAAGACTGACTTCGGCTCGCCTTGGTAGTCTGTTAGAGAGTATCAGCGACTCATAGCCTGTGGCGTCTGAGTACCAGCTGGCCGAGGGGGAGGTTCTCGCTTCCTCTCTGTGGCGCTGCAGGGCACCGACCTGCCCTGCAGCCATCAACTTGCGCCTTAGCAGTTCTCGGCTAGGATGCACCACAAGATTACTCAAGGGTTTTTTCCTGCCTTCCTCCGCTAGCCTGTCAGCTACATCGTTCCCTTTAATACCAACATGGCTTGGAATCCAGTTGATGATAATGCGTCTACCCTGATCCAGGATTCTCTGAGCAATAGTGAGAATCGAGGTCAGAAGGTAAACGTTATCAAGGGGCGTGCATTGCTGCAGGCTGTCAATGGCGGCCCTAGAGTCTGTATGTATGACAACATGCCCGTCCGTCTGGGCTGCATGGGCTAGGGCTCCCATAATAGCGACAGCCTCTGCTTGGAGCGAGGAGGCATTGTCGGACACCCGCATAGCTTGTGCTACGTCCCTTGCTGCAAAGCCGGCGCCTGCAGTGTGGGAAATGGGGTCTACAGAACCATCCGTGAAGTAGGTTTTACTACCTGGTGGAGTGATTTCTGCAATGTTCCTCTCTGCCTCAGCCTTCAAAAGAGACGGAGAGTACTGAGTCTTTCTCCTTGACAGGTTCATGACAGAATACTCTATCAAGGATCTTGCCCACGGCGGGGCTGTGGCATAGTCAGGGTGGGGGAGGTCCATGCCCTTGACCAACAGAGTCTCCTTGAGCTCAAAGCGTATCAACACCCTGGCTGTATGAGACAGCCAGGAGTTGTTGGCAAAGAGTTCATGGTTCTGTGCAAGCCGACGCTGCACTTTTTGTCTTAGCTGCGAGTCCGACGGGGACTGTAAGACTTTGGCAAGAAACTGAGCCGCCATCTGATCGATCCGGGTGTCCAGAGGGAAAAGGTTGGCCTCCAAGAGGAGGTTGGCAACCTTAGCCCATATAGGAGCACCCAGAATGATCCTGGCGGCATCGTTTTGCATGACGTCAAGCCTTTGCCGTAGTCCAGGCTTGACCGTAATCAGGGCGACGGAGGCGTAGTCCACAATGGGACGGACAGCGTGCACATAGAAGGATCTTAGTACACGGTGGCCAGCCCCTAAGCGCCGCCCTGACAGAGCTCTCATGACAGAGAGTCTTGCCTTGGTCCGTTCTAGGAGGTATTGAACCTCCGAGCGGAAAGTAAGCTTACTGTCAACCCATACACCCAGGTATTGGAAGACATTAACCCACTCTAGCTCTATCCCTTGGACTCGCAGCCTTTGGTCTCGGACATCCTGTTTCAGCGCCATTGCCTTCGATTTGGCTGCTGAGATCTTAAGCCCGACTCTGCGGCATTCCTCAGACATTAGATCCAGACAACGCTGGGTCTTTCTGATTAAATTCTCATTCTTCCTCCCAACAGAGATAATTGCCAAATCATCTGCATATGAGATGATCTTGCACCCCGCTGGGAGTGGAATGTCGAGGATGCTTAACATGAGGGTGTTAAACAGAGCCGGGCTGAGGACCCCCCCTTGTGGAGTGCCATTCTCCAGGGGTAGATGCCTGGAAAGGTGACCTTGGAACTTCACTCTGGCAGTTCTGTCCCGAAAGTAGTCACCAATCCAGGCAAGCAATCTGCCCTTGATTCCTTTGCGGATCAGGACCTCTTGAATGGCAAGTGGGCTCGCCAATTCAAAGGCCTTCTCCAGGTCCAGGAAAACAATGACAGATCTGGTGATGCTGACAGTGCTCAGTAAAGTGGCTATACTGTGAGCAGTGCTCTTACCCCTTGTGAACCCGTGTAGGTGTTCATGTGGAGGTCCCAGCTTCCATTGGAGCCGGTTCAGTACCATTCTCTCTGCCGTCTTTCCCAGACAGCTGAGTAGAGAGATGGGGCGGTACCGACCCGGCTCCTTTGGTTTAGGGATGGGAACTATGTCAGCCCTCTTCCAGCACTGTGGTAGTGAGGAAGTCTCCCAGGACCTGTTGATAAGATGCAAGAGTGCAAGCTCACCTTCAAGTCCTAGGTGGGAAATGATGGGGTAGGAGATCCCATCACAACCCGGGGCTGACCGCGAACTGGTCTTATATGTTCGCCTTAGTTCCCTCAGAGAGAACATGGCATCGGCATCATCAGGCTCGACCGCCTTTTCTCTGATGAGGGCACGCCTGCCTGGAAGCAGTTCCTCTTGGCATGCCCTCAACTCTGCTGGTAGACCGGCGCTACTTGTTCTTGCAGAGAACTCGAGTGCCAGTCTCTCTGCCTCCGACCGCGGGTCATGGTGGGTCATTCTGGGGGCTGAGCGATTTGTGGCCCGTCTGATGCGGTTCCACAGCTCTGTAAGGGAGGTTTGGTGGCCAAAGGACTCACACCACTCCAGCCACTTTTCCTGCTTTACCCTCTTAGCAGTTTCCTGAGCATCCCTGAGAGCCTCTCTCAGAAGAGCGTGGTTCTCAGGGGTTCTCTGTCTGCGGAAGTGTCTTCTGCACATATTGATTCTGTGGTTGACCTCCTTAACCTCATCATTGTAGTACCAGGCGTCTTTAAAACACCTGGACCACGGACGAGTTTTGGGAATGGTCTCTGAGGCTGCCTCGTCTATGGCATTAACTAGTCTTGCCTCAAGTGTATCCACATTATCATTATGTGAGAATTCACTGGTTCTGAGGCACCTGGCCAGGGCCTCCTGGAAAGCTTTCCAGTTGGCCCTGTCCACCTTCCATCGAGGATTGTGCTGGGGCACAGGGGCTGGGCCAGCATCCAAGATGGTGGTGACTATCCCATAGTGATCGCTCGTGGCAGTGTTGTCCACAGACCAACGAATCCTCTCGACCAAGGCCGCAGTGACAAAGGTAAGGTCAAGGACCCCCCCCGCCAACGTGCGTAGGCTCCTGGTTGTTGAGGAGAGCAATCTCGGGGCATGACTCAAGCACCGCGGCTATGTGATAGCCTGCCGCATCCCGGTTCCGCGTGGGAGCCAGGATGGGGTGGTGGGCATTGAAGTCTCCCCCTATGAGAATTGGCTCGTGTGCCGCAGCAGCACAGACTTCACTAATATCTAAGCTCCTACAGGTTGGCCTGCTGTACACATTGTACAGCTTGAGGGGACCCCCAGCCATATGGATCTCAACTGCTAGGAGTTCAACACCTTCTCCACACTGCACAGGATCGGCAATCAGGGAGCAGGGAATATTCGACTTCACAAGGGTAATCAAACCTCTGGTGCCTTCGCTAGAGGGCAACACAAAGGGATGATATCCTGAGAAGCGAACAGTGTCTCCTGTTAGAGTCTCCTGGAGCATGACAATGTCAATGTTCCGAGATCGCACGATCGCGTGGAGAAGGGCATTCCTCCGAGAAAAGCTGTTGATATTCCACTGCAGTATGCTTAGATTAGGAGCCATTGTGCTAATCTGAGTCCATTAAGTCTGCGTCGTCAATGACGTCGACATAATCGGTCTCAGTGTCTGACGCCCCAGTGTGGGTAACGTCAGACATTTCGGAGTCTGACAACTCCTTGGTGAGTTCCTCACTGATCGTGATTTCCTCACTGGACTCGTCACTGTCGTCAGGACAGGTCGAGCCATTAGAAGGGCTGGGTCTCCTGGGAGGTGGAGAACCCCTGGTCATAACACACACGATGTGAAAAAAAAAAAAAAATTGTTTGTTTAGATCTTGGTTATTGGAGGAAGAGGTTATGTTGTAGGTATTTTCACAATGCAAATAATCATGGAATTTCTATGAAGTCCCTATACCTATTTGTAAATATAAATGAATACATAACCCCCACTGGATACGGGTAATGCGTAAGTTTGGTACAAAAAAATATATATACCACAAGTCTGGGTCATGTGAATCTTTTTTTCTTCGTTTCATTGTTGTTGTTTTGTTACAATCGCTATAATTGGTGACATAATATGAAAATTATCATTTAATTATTATAATTTTCGTAATATAGGCTTAGTTTGAAATACCATACATAGATGGCACCATTCTCCTGACACCAGCAGGAAAGACTGCCCCGAATGGTACCTTTCCACGGTAAAGAACTAAGCTCCAACTTCAGAGAGTGACAGCACACAGCAAGATGCCGACCTCCTGCTCTAAATTAATGGTGGTGCAGGGTGTAAAGGAAAGAATAAAAAGAAGGCCAGTCAGAATATTTCTGGCGGCAGTAATGTAACCCTGTTCCTGAATGGCTGAATTGTGCTGTGGCACTCGCAGCCGTAAGCACAGATCCCCCTCTTCTCCATCTATTCATGATGTTTTCGTTCGGGATAGTTGTTGCAATTGTGTTTCTTCACGAGAAAATAAAGTTGCTTCTTGTGTTATCTTATCTTTTTAATATATGTTTCTGTCAGACTAAGTGTAAAGACCATAATAAGCTTTTACGGACTCGATACTATAATTTTAAACGATTACAATATTGGGAAGACTTATCAGATAGCACATATAAATCTCATAGATAAAATACCAAAACTGACAAAGACATAAAAGACTGTGGTATCATATCGAGCGAATGAAAGAGAGTGAGTAATCCCTAGAAATGTGTGTGGCGCTCCCTCCCTATGACAAAAAAGTGTCAGATGTACCCATTTTGTAGTCCAAACCCTGCTTCGTAGAAATGGATGGGATATAAATCAGATATTATGCTCTGTTTACTAAGTAATAGTTGATTTTCACCATATTAAAGGTATTTTACTATATTGCCATCATATGTGAACTTTTAAGACAAATTGTTTAACTG
>NW_028234422.1:17170479-17172979 GCF_977035675.1 Penaeus japonicus
GAGGAACACATACACACACATATGTATGTAAATATATGTATGAATATATAGATATCTTTATCAATCTCTCTCTCTCTCTCTATCTATCTATCTATCTATCTATCTCTCTCACTCACTCTCTCTCTCTCTCTCTCTCTCTCTCTCTCTCTCTCTCTCTCTCTCTCTCTCTCTCTCTCTCTCTCTCTCACACACACTCTCACTCTCTCTCTCTCTCTCTCTCTCTCTATATATATATATATATATATATTTATATATATATATATATATATATATATATTATATATATATATATATATAATATATATATATATATATATGCAAATATATATAGAGAGAGATATGCATATATAAATATTTCTACATATATACATATATATTTCTACATATACATATGTGTGTGTGTGTGTATGTGTGTGTGTGTGTGTGTGTGTGTGTGTGTGTGTGTGTGTGTGTGTGTGTGTGTACATATTTGTAAATATATAAACATGTAGGTAGAAGGGAAAATAGATTTCTTTCATGGTATTTCTTTTTTCTTTGGCCCTAGTTATCATGCCACATCTATAGTACCAGCTGGTGTACCTTGCCGATGAAAGACCATAGTGGAGACCATAGTTTATTTGGGTTTGATGTTACAGGCTAGTTGTTGTTACTTCCATACATTAAGACACATAGGTAAATGGTAAGTATAGATCTGCAATAAATTTGCAACTATATCCTAATGTGGGTCCAAGGAAGAAAATAGGAGCCGAAAGCAACGCTAATCTGCCTTCCTAAATTGCCCCTAAGGTAAGCAAATGATAATGACCGAAGAACAAACACCGCAAAATTAAAAAGTATGAAAGGAACAACTAAATGATTTACATATATAGGGTATAAATACATACGTACATACGTATGTATATGTGTATATATATATATATATATATATATATATATATATATATATATATATATATATAATATATATATATATATATATTATATAAATATATATGTATATATATATATTTATTAACACATAATATATATATGTGTATATATATATATATATATATATATATATATATATATATATATATATATACATATACAGTACATATACAGTACATATAGACACACACACACACACAGACACACAGACACACACACACACACACACACACACACACACACACACACACACACACACACACACACACACACACACACACACACTCACATACATATATATATATATATATATATATATATATATATATATATATATATATATATAGAGAGAGAGAGAGAGAGAGAGAGAGAGAGAGAGAGAGAGAGAGAGAGAGAGGTATAAAGATAAATATAGTTTATGTATATACGTATTTATATGATAATGATGCGAGTTCACGTGTAATAGTAGATAAATGAATCCAGAGCATATCATAATTAGAATGGGCATATATTGATATGAATTAGTTATGTTATAATGTATTTACCAGTTTACCTCTAACAATTTGCCCCTTGGATAAGTTGTATGAGAATTAGATGTTTTCATTTTTCATTCCATATATACTTCGAACACAAACCTCCTAAACTGCAGACAAAATAATGCTTAACTACAAAAACAAAAAAAGTAACAACCTTACCCGTTTCCCGTAGGGTAACCCCATCTGTAAGACATTGATATACCTCCTACTTACTTCAATGCTATATCACTGGCAGTCTTTCCTGTGTCCGTTTCCGCCTCGAAACTCAAGCTACTGCTAGCAACAATACTTGCTAGCGGAAGCCCTGAAGCGTAGAAAGCGACTCAAGATTTATACTTAAGAAGGACAGATGGAACCCAAGGCAGATCAAGACAGAACAGATCAGTGAGATCACAGAGAGACAAGAAAACAAGCCAAGCGAACAGCTCTGACCTCCGGCCTTCGGCCGAAGCCAAGTGTATTAACCGAGTCCATTAATAAAGACTTTATAGCCGACCTGTCCGTGTTAAGTAACTTTCTGCACGTCGACATACATCTATCCTGGTAACCCAAGACTGCTCACCGCGGATTTTGGGCATAACACGAGCGCCCCGCCCCAAGCCACGAAGTCTCTGACACGGGCAGAAAAGGCCACAAGATGAGAAGTCAGGAGGACCACCACACCGATCCGCGATACGACCGACCTACGACCCGCCCGCAGACGACTCATCTACATGTAGACTTCAAGACATTAAATGGAAATCCTGTAACATAGAGAAACCCAGGCTCTTTTTTGTTAGGTTTCGTTAGGATTTAATAATTTTTATGCTGAGATTTTTCTTTTCTTTTGATTATTACCCTGTATTTTCTGTTGTGACGCACCTGTACGTGAGTGTGATTTCGCAGGATTTTCCTCTTCTCTCCTCCCTTTAACTAACGGATTAATTGTTGAAAAGAAAAGTCCTCCCCCCCCCCCCCCCGTCTCTTCCCTTGTTTCCTCTTCTTATTTCGCTTGAAAACCCCGTTATAGCGAACAGCTGGATCTTCTTCCCCTT
>NW_028234422.1:17177979-17180479 GCF_977035675.1 Penaeus japonicus
TATGTAGAGATATATATAGATATATAGATATATATATATATATATATATATATATATATATATATATATATATACATATATATATATATATATATATATATATTTGCGTGTCCTTAAGGGTGCCCGTTCGAGAGTACATGGCCGCACATACGCAAATATAGCGGCTTCAGCTCACTTGAAAGTCAAATGACTGACAAGCCCAGACATGTTGGCAGGGTTGGGGATTAACACCTTGTCATCTGAATCATCTGGCGCAAGAAAATACTTACTTGCTGCCGGGTCCACCCTGCCAGACATACGAGTAATAGCAATGTTTAAGTCCTCGTAATAACGTGTAATGAGAATATATCTAAAATATTTTTGTTCTGGCATGTTCTCTATCCATTACTAGGTAGATTTGTGTACTCAAAGCAACGTAAAATTGTTTAATTAAATTTCAAAGATTTTAAAAGACTCGTGAAAGGTAGAGAAATGTTAGCTTCTGGAGGGTTTACAAGGAAAGGGTTAAATATTCCTTATCATCCCACCTCATACGGTAACGGATAGGATAATTTATCGCCATGTTTATTATTGTCTAAGTGTATATTTGTGCTTGTGAACCATGTCAGCACTAAGAGGAACACGACATAGCGCAGTGCAGCTACCACTTCTCTCCTTTTAGCAACTGAAGATAAGTCAATCAAAGGTTCTAGATACATGTATCTCCTGTGCCCCCCTCCCCCTTATAGCATTTTTTTTCTTTTTTTTTTTACCAGTCTATCATAAAACCCACCGTAATTTCCTCCGCCCTCCCTCCCTTGCGTTCTCATTTTCTCTCACCTTGTTAATAAGTGATATTTTTTTCTACGTATCGTCTTGTTATTTTTACTAAATAACTTTTCGATAACTTTCAATAACGATAATAAATCACAACATTATTGATGTATATTACGATGTGTACGTTTCTCGTCATCTTTGCTATGCTACGAATATCTAACAAATACTCTATTTTTCTCTTTCGTTGCTATTATTAGCGTTTCAACGTTATTCCCGTAGAAAGTCACATAATGGTGTGACATTAGTCCTTCATATGAAACCGATAAAACGACTACGTTAGTTAATTGTTTTATCACATTATTCTATGCTTTGATTCTCTGCGAGTACATATTTCTACTTACAAGTATGATCTGTTTTTCTGTACGTTAGTTGAGTATATAACGATAAAACATATCATATTCTATAACAACTTTCTTATGTGGAATTTCTAATATGTGTGATTTTCCTAAATTTTCGTTCCTGTGCGAAATTTAACATATCGATTTTCTTCGAACAAAAATATATTCGGTAATTGCATGTCTCAAATTCGTCATTTGATCTCGTGTGATTCTTTTTGTTATGAACTTACATATCTTCCTTTTCTTGAATATGTTTTTACTATGTATTCGTAAAAATGTAATTCACCTTGCGTTTGCATTTATTATATTCGCTATTTTATTATGAAAATATAACATATATATTTTTAGTTTGTCTTAGAATCTATTCAATTAAATGTATTTTACATGTGACCAGGTCGTGACCTAACCTCATTTGACCCGTGACCCATCCGTATGGTCAATCTGAATGCGGCACTTTTGAAAATATGTTAAAATTCAGGCGACCCTTGAGGTCACTTCTCGACCGTGTTATCTTGGGAGATTGTATTACTAGTGTGACTTTACCCTATGTCATTCCTGTCCGTGTGAATTCGAAAGAAATTCGTTTACGGCAATTGAGGTTATGTGTATCTTACCAACATAATTTGATGTACATTTTCATCTATTTCATCGTCTTGCAAATACGTTTGTATGCTAATATCTTAATTTACTGTATTTCTTAATACATGACTATATATTTCCATACTTCTGTATCATGACATCGTTTGTCATTTAAGATGCGATCAACGGTCACTAACTGACCTAACTATACGGTCACTTTGTAATCCGATAATTGAATTAACATTTTATACTGTGTGTGAGATTCTATATTTCTCAACATTAGACAATTGTTTTTGATAATTTTGTTTAATTATATCACTTTGTGCAGTTATGTTAATTAATAACAATCTTTATGGTAATTGTTTCATATCTTAACATAGTTTCATGTTTCCTCACTTCATATTATGACTTATCATCTCATTTAGTTAGAAATGCTGACAGATGCATGTTCGTTTCCTAACTTTATTCCTAGTTCATTGTCTTGTCATATTTAACTATCTTTGCCTTTTCATTGCATTAATGTTACTTCCATATTTTGTCATTTACTTGCAAGTAACTTTAACCATCATATGATATGATTGTCACTATTTTTTATTTTAAGCAATTGTCGACTTCGACAGCATTGGCCAATTATGTTATCATCGGCCTCTCCGAGTTCTACCTTTCATGATATTCCACGGGTCTATCGGATCGCCAATAACTTATCATATTACTGAACGCAACATTCATTAGGGGCAGTAGGTAGTCAGGAAAAAGTTATCATTTCA
>NW_028234422.1:17185479-17192979 GCF_977035675.1 Penaeus japonicus
CTTGGAATACCACATTCTTCTAGGTGGGCAGCAGTGGGAATGTACCTGAGTCTTATAAGCTTTGCTCGTGGGAGTTATACTAGGAAGTCTTTGTGTGCAGAGAATGTCAGAACAGTTAGTTTATTTCCTGGTAGGCTAGATAACTGCTTTTTTTCGATTTACAGGGTAGCTAGTAATTTTTTAGTTTTACAAAAGCAGTCTCTGTTTCAGCATAATTCCTTCTTTTCACAGAGGTTGATGCAACTGTGTTAGTAATAACTGCTTGCCTAGTTCTGATTTTTGTTGCTTTTGTTAGGTTCAAGGAATCTTTTATATGCTCTTGTGTATGCCTGACCTGTTTGTTCGCACAGGAAGTACTCAGAATTATAATTTTGTTACCAGTGCTGCATTTACGTTTATGAAGTGCTTGCTTTCTTTTGTGGAAATTGTTTTTAGTGCAGTGCAGTTTAGTACAATGACACTTTCCATGATAGACTTCAATGTTTTACTGACTGAGGAGCATCCCATTATAGAATTCTCATGAAGTACCAGTGTCTTGTAGTGCTGGACACAGACTTTTAAGGGGCATAGCAGATTATTCCTACAGTTCGATCAAGACTTAATCATAGCAACGGCCAGGCGGTCCTTCAGAGGGATCTACGGTCATCAAGCCAATGTGGCCAGTTACCATCTAGTTTAGCTTCTGAAAGCACTGACCTACCCATTCTTGTTGCTGCTTCTTGTCCCAATGTGAGGCAGGCTATGAATGTTATGGAGGTAGAAATCATGTTCTCGCAAATCCTGGAGAAGATCGAAGCCCTTTCTGCCGATGTACAGGAAGTCAAGAACCAGACCCAGTTGTTTAGAAAGACTTTGGAAGGACTTTTTATGCAGGATGGAGTGACACATCAACATCAGAAAGCAGACATGAAGAGCATAACTAGCAACGTGAAGGTGATCAGCGGCTAAAAGAACACATTAGAACACTACAGCGACAGCTAGAAGAGAGAGAGCATGAACTTGAAAGGAAAAGACGAAGAGCTGGAAATTGGGAAGCTGCACAGCCACCTGACCCTCAGCAGTGGTCTTTTCACAACATCCACAACCATATCCACGGAGTTGCCTACCTACACCTGAACTTCCTGAGTTTGTGGAAGTTTGTGGAAGACAGCAACAGCACTCGGGAGAAAGGCAGGCTAACCCCTCAGTCCAATCACACTTTGTATGTGGAATACCTGCTGTACCTCATGAAGCGGCCAAGAGTGTCTCTTATATTGTGGCAAGGGAAGCAGTGCCTAATTTCAAAACGGACACCTCGGCATCACAGCCGCTAAAGAAAAATCAAGAGGTTGAGGGCTGGATCTGCTCATTAGAGAACCTTCCAGTGAGGTGTACATTAGGGTATTTCAATAATTGCAACTTTTGAAATGTCATTGTGTTTGTACATAAATAGGCTCCATATATCATAAATATGAAATGTGAAATTAAGCTTGATCTGATAACGTTTAGGGGTTGCACTTTTCAATTTAATATATTACACATTTCCGCGGAATTGGGGCCGCGCAGCGGACGAGGTCCACGCACTTCGAACTTCCTCGCTAACGTTAAGTGATGATAGTTCCCTTCCGAATCGCAATCAAATTTGTGTCTTTAGGTGTATCAAGTTCCTCACTGAAATTGTATCTATTAAAGGCAAAAGACAACAGAGAGAGTTCTACAAGAAGACATCGAGTGGTATGAAGCAAAGTTAAATGGTAGTGCTGGATCCCCTGGTTCTGCTGACCATAAATGGGAGCAATACAGAAATAAGAGGAAACCTAGTCTGGCAAATAAAATGACCGAGTGAGATCCAGGAATATGTGAAAACGATACAGATGATTTATCCACTCCTGATGACTGCCATAAGGGAAACGGAAATACACCACAGAAATAATTTTACTGATTGTTTTTTTCTCAAGTAGTAGGTCTTGACAGCAGATTGATTCCTTTAGATACTACCATTTTCCGCAAGAAAAGGTTGGCAACAATTGGTAAAAGAGATGACACTCTAGCTTCATTGAAGATAACCAATATGAATAAAAACATGTCATAACCTCAGGGAATTAACAGAAGTGATTGATTTTTATGAGGATATAAATGATGAGGTCCGTTTTCAGTGGCCAATTAACTTTAATGCTATTGACGGGTAACCATTCATAAACTACTGAACAGACATGCAAAATTATTTTGTCTTGAGTCCTTAAAATAGTTTTAAAAACATGATATTGCCTAGGATATTTGTGCCAGTTGGTGTCAGGTGGTTAGGTAATATGTGTTTATCATTACATGTTTGTATATCACTTGATGTTGTACTTGATAAATTATGAAGTATTGAAAATGCTGATTTGCAATCCAAGACAAAAGTTAGCTTGAAAGACAATCTGATTAGATGCTTGAGGACATTGCAAAAGAACCCTACTATTATAAAAGGTATCTTCGAGTTCTCCAAGATCCATTTCTTTTGCTGGCGAAAAGCTGTCATTAGTACCAAGCCGAATATATTTCAGACAACATTTGGGGCATCTCAAATGTGTTCAGAAGTAGGGATCAGATTAGGGTTTGACAAATCCTACTTTGCATCCATCAGCAGATATCTGCTTAACAGATGTCATTTTCATGCCACTCTCTCACGATGCTGGCTGCATACATGAGGTATTTGGCATGCTGAAAATGGAATCGGGAAAAGCTGGAAAAGTGTGTTTAGTTCTCCTTTATTCCAATATATACGGGATATCAAATACACGGTAATATGCGGATAGGGGAATATAGTACATGTGAGAAGTTGTTGCATATTATAGATA
Source organism: Penaeus japonicus (assembly GCF_977035675.1). NCBI lineage: Eukaryota > Metazoa > Arthropoda > Malacostraca > Decapoda > Penaeidae > Penaeus > Penaeus japonicus. Next base: position 17,188,299 of record NW_028234422.1, read on the forward strand.
TTGCCAATAAAAGATACATTTCTAATTTGTAATATACTTTCACCATGTGTGTTATTATGTTTAATTGTAGAAAAAATAATCTTAAAAACTAGAATTATACTATACACAATTAAATAAATCAACATAATTTGAATACATCGTTAAGTAATTACTGCTAAAATGACGAAGAAAATATAGAAAACGGGAATTTCACCCCAGACTAATCTAATTATTTAATCATATTTTTCGCATCCTTGAGTTAAAAGTGCAATAGGTAAATATTGATAAAAAACAAATAAAAATGGTATCACTAGTCAAGAATAAATAAATGGAGCCTACTTCTGACCATTCCCCGTGAATTTGAATGATTTTCCAAAAATCACCAATTATTGAAATACCCTAGTGTACATCCAGGCTGCCCAAGCTAACTGTCTTGGCCTGGCTGAGCTTATCAACATTTTTGACCAAATTCAGGACTGGGTAACCTTTAAGGCTTCTTTGCGGACCAAGTTCCATGGTGCTTGTACTTCGGTGGACTTTTACGAAGTTCTGTATCAGAACCAAATGGCTGGTGGTAAGGATACTATGGATTTCTATATACAGCTATAAGGGTCAGTTTACCAAGGTTACCATGACCATAAAGAAGCCATTGGGGATCCTTCTGAGCTAATTTGTCGAGTGTTTCGTTCTGGAATACCAGTTTGGCTTAGGGACTCCTTTGTCTTGAAGGAAGATTGTTCCCCAATGCAATGCATATGGAACTCCCGAAATGGTATCTATTATGACAAGTCATCATTATGTCATCAGTCTTCAAATGACTTTGATGATATAGCTCTTCGATACCCTAATCATCCACCACAAGCTCGGGACATATTCACTTTTCATTAGCAGCAAACCAAGCTGAACCAATGCCATCACATGAACAGTATTGTGAATATCATTGAACAGCCACTCATGATATTTCCAAGTGCTATGCAGCAGCCTCCTCTTCTACAAAGACCAGAGCATTACCTTCCTGCGTGCTTACCTGCTTCTGCTGTCAAGGACCAGGCCACTTCGCCAGAGAGTGCCCCTTTCAGTCTAGCCAGTATGGCAGAGCTCCCAGCCCCACTTGTGAATCCTCGACTAGGAGCACAAACAGCGGTCAGTACCCAGACAACCCTACCAATTTCCAAAGTGACTGCCCCAGGGCCCACGGGAAGACCACCCATGGGACTCAATGTTAATGGACAAATTCTGCTGTTTCCTTGACACAGGATCAGCTGTCACTCTTATCAAGCTTAGTGCAGCCACCTGTATTGATCCTCAAGATAAACTTCGATGTAGGATCCCAACAAAGGTACTGTAAGGGGTAACAGGCCAGTCTATTTACACCACATCTGAAGTTACCCTCAGCTTTCCCCTTGATGAAAACTTGACCATCAAGTATCAAGGGAAGACTAGTTGATGTTTCCTACTCTGGAGGTTGCCAGTGTTGAGACCATCACAAACTCTGACCAAGAGCCTGGGAGAGTGTCTGTAGTACACCTTATTCACAAGATGCAGATAGTGATGTTATGCTAACTCCAACAGTAGCAGAGACACTAATGGTACCATTCACAGTTACTACCGTTTAGGGTCGCCGTTGTTTTATGTGGGCTGTGAATTTTGCGCCAAGACCACTCGCCTCGGCATGGCTGAGGTAATTGAAGTTGTCTATAGCAGTACCTTGTCACTGCAGGAATCTCAGACTCCCCTAGCAGTAGCCGTCACCAGACATGCAGTTGCCCTGTCAGGGCAGGCTTCTCTGAAGTGAGCTGAAGGACTCGGATTTTGACTGGGAGGAAGATGCCTTTGATCATTTCTGTGGAGTAGAGGACTTTGGCTATGATAGTGACCTGAAGGTTGAGCAAGATGAGCTACTACTCTCCATTGCTATCTCTGCCTGTGAAGCTGTTGATACCCTTGAAATAAACTGAAATTCCAACCAGATTTAAGCCACCTTGATGACACCAAGTGCCATGAGTTCGCACAGCTACTCTGTTGTTATAGGGGTCTTTTCAGTGGTAGTGAGACGGTCGGTCTTGTGCCTGGCATCAAGCACTAGATTGACACTGGTGACGCCCAACCTGTTCAAATACGGCAGTGGAGGTTACTCCAGTCAACTCAACAAGTAATTAAGGAACAGTGCAACTTCATGCTCTGAACAGATGTTACCGAGTCCAGTAGTTTTGGTGAAAAAAAATGGTTGTGCTCTTTGATTCTGTGTCGACTATCATGGACTCAACGTTGAGGAGCTGATTGATGATCTGGGGCCCATGAGTATTTTCACTACCCAGGATGCATGTGCTGCATATTGAAGTGTAGAAGTGGAGCTTTCAGATGGACCAAAAGCAGCTTTTTCTGATGGGTATCTGGTCTTCCAGTTTTGTTGCCTCCCTTTTGACTTCTCCACAGCCCCTAGTAATTTCCAACGAACTTTATATTGTCGTTGTTATACCTTAAAATATCTGGAAGATGTAATCATTTACAGCAACAGCTCAGCATCTAAAAGATTTAGAGGAGACACTTCAACAACTCTCCCTAGCAGGCTCAATCTGACTATCCAAAAGTGCCAGTTTGCTGCCACAACCATTGACTTTCTTGACTTCACAATATCATCAGAAGGAAGGTCATCAAAATGTGAGAGGGTGTTCGCTCAATCCCAGACACCATCACCATGGACATTCAGAGAAATTTGATGGTTCCTAGTTGCTACAGGGTTCTTTCGGAAACACATCCCAGGATATGAGACCCTTGCATCACCCTTACATTTGTTGTTAAAGAAGATTCAGTCTTGGAGTTCGGAACTGCTAGCAAGCAGCTTTTGAAACTCTGAAGGAAATGCTTAGTTTAGCACCAGTTCTATGTCAGCCTGACTTTTCTAAGGAGATTGAACTCCACACCAATGCCTCTAAGATAGCTCTTGGTGCTTGCCTCATGCAGTGGGATGGTACTGAAACCCCCACATGCAGTAGCCTATTACAGTAGGAAGTTACTAGATGCCGAGACCCGTTATACAGTCATTGATATAGAGGCTCTTGCTATTGTGGAGAGAGTAAGGGTGTTCAACTCTTATCTGTATGGGAGGCACATATACTGATCACCACCCACTTATATATGTTTTTTCAAGGACAATCAAATCACCCAGGATGACCTGGTTTGCTCATGATTTGCCATTTTATAACTTCACTATGCGCTACAAAGAAGGACCTACAAATTTCATTCCAGACCTTTTATCTTGTCAAATAGCCAATCTCAAGATTACTGAACTTTCACCTGAGAAACTTGTAGAGGAGCAGAAAGCTAACCCCCAACTTACTGGTATTCAACAGTACTTATCTGATGGAACATCATAGAAGAAGCTGCCACTTCCACTTAACAATTTTGTGGTAAAAGATGTTATCTATCGATTAAGGCACTTCCCAAATTGAATTTGCTACCAGCTCGTTGTACCACACAATTTGAGGGATTTTGCCTTGTAAGTAGTACATTTGCCCCCACTAGCTTCACTTCCTGGCATACATCGAACATACCAAAATGCCAGTTAAAGAGTATGACATCAGTTCATTCCTGAACTACATTTGCAAATTAATTCTGCCCTAAACAGGTCAACGGTTGAACAACCTCTGTATCTGCCCACTGACTGGCATGCAAACTTCCCAATCGTTCTAACCAATGAAGCTGTGTTTCCAGAGAACATCAACTTGCAGGAGTGAATGCAAGAAGCACCTCAAAGGAACTTCGTTTTACCTATGGAGCATGACAAGAAGATTGAGTTCCAGCCAGTAGAAAGTTCTTTAGTATGGTACTTGAGCACTGCCATCACATGGGAGATTTACCTGCCTTGGTTGGGAAATGGCGCGGTCCTACCCGGATTATCAAGCGTTTGGGTCTGGTGGCCTTCAAGATACAGGATATCAATACTGATATCCAGTTGAAGGCTCACCATAACCATCTGAATCTATCATCCTCCAGAAGGGTTGTCCTATGCACTAGCTGATGAGGAGGATCTACCAGATCCTAATGACCCTTGGGTGGCCATGCTGACAGCTATAGTATGGGAGCCAGAGGTCCATGCTCACCACTAGACTTCGGCAGGAGTAGCTGAGATGCAGACCAGTTGTAGAGACCAAGTGGAGTGATCATCCAGAATTCGAGTTTTAAAAGCACTGACATTCACTGAGATGTCATGCTTCCTTTTGTTTATGTTTGTATTTTATGTTTTGTGTATGACACTTTCAGTTGTCTACACAACCTTTAGTTTCGTAAGACAAGTAACGGGGCTCAGGCCTGTCTTTGGTCTATTCAGAATGTCTCCGTTACCTGCTTCAATCCATGGCTATGAGAGGATTTGGGAGGTTCATTAAACCTTTATGACGTATCTTGATGAAACAGGAAAGAACGAATCCAGAGGGTTGTCCAAACTGCGCTCTCCTCACGGGATTTTTCTTGATATATCTTTTGTTTATTTTATTGAGTTACCCCTTTTTGTTTTATTTTTTTCTATGTTTACGATTATTTTCATTGCCAGTATATATATATAGTTCTTCCTTATGTTTTATAAATCATTTTTATCATTTGTATTTTAAGTATATTATTTTGAATTAGAACTTGTACTAACATCAAATAATTCGACTTTTCTGTGAAGGTAATATTCGATAATCTTTTTTTTTGTATTGAT